>NC_041230.1:10736864-10742741 GCF_002837175.3 Physeter macrocephalus
AGGCATCTCACTGTTGTGGCCTCTCCCGTTGCGGAGCACAGGCTCCGGACGCGCAGGCTCAGCGGCCACGGCTCACGGGCCCAGCCGCTCCGCAGCACGTGGGATCCTCCCGGACCGGGGCACGAACCCGGGCAGAAGTACTCTCAACCACTGCGCCACCAGGGAAGCCCCGGTTTCCTTATTAATTATAAATCCCTACTCCACCTGCCTAACAAAGAAGACTGATTTGAAAACAGGGAAACATCGCTAACATTTACGATAACAATGTTGAGGAGACACAGATTACTGTCTCGGCATCTTGCGCTGGTTCCTAAACTGCGGTTTCTGCAAACACTGGCAAATATTTACAAACCAAGCTTTTGCTGTTACCGTCAACATACCAACTCTGCCTTCCTGACAATGAATAGATTTGAGCCTGGAGAAATAAAGTATTACCAAACTGAAATGTGGTCTCATGCCTGTTTCTGTGCGGACTTCCTTCTCCTGCTGGCGTGAGTCTCCAGCTGGGCGCAGAGCAGGGCAAGGGCCAGACATTGAGGGAACCCAGGAGCAGCGGGAAGGACAGCGCCCCGGGGCAGGAGGGCTGAGGGGTCTGAGCCCGGATGCCGTTGAGGGCTGGGGAGGTTTCCAAGGGGAAGTTCTGGAGGGGAGTCCTGAGGAGGCGTCCGTGTGGGGAGCAGGCGCGGCGCTGTGGGTGCAGACCTGGGAGCTCGGGGCGGCCGCTTCCGCATCTGAGCCGAGGGGCCCCAGGAGCCACGGCGGCCTGCAGAGGAGTCGGGGATGCACAGGGCCCGGGCGCAGGTCTTCAAGGGACAGAATAGGGTCGAACAGAGGGAAGGAGAAGCTCTGCGCCCCGAAAGAGCCCTCAGAAGGGTAAGGACCCACGTGGGAGGGGAAGGGTGTGGACCAGTGTGGACCCCCCCCCAAGCTCTGTGCTTCCCAAGGGGGCCCGTGAGGCTGACGCTTCAAACAGCGCCAGCTGGGCCTGAGGCCTCTTTTTGCCGCCGAAGTGGAACCGCCCACGGCGTGCCCCCCCTGCGGAGTTATTCCTCACGCCGACTTTCCCCGCCCGTCCTCCAGGGCAGTGACCCTCTCTCCACCCCCTGCCCCCTGAACTCGTCCCCCCTCCCCGGCTTCCCTAGACCCCCCGGGGCTCTGCGCACTCCTATGCCCGCCCCATCCTTGGTTCCTTCCCCCTCCCGCTCTCCGTGTTTTCGGTTTCAGACAGGCTGGGAGGCGGGACTGTTCGCTGCAGTGCTTGCGCCTGGACACACATCTTCTTGAGCAACAGACTACAGAGCAAACCTAAGGGACTAAAAATAACTAAACACACATGTGCAGTCGGGGCCAATTATGAACAAGATACAAAAGACCCAAAACGCGGTAGTCACTTCTGAGGTGGAGAACAAAAGCAGGGTACTGGGCGGGACGCCTCCACAGCACCACCCAGGGGGTGAGCAGCCCACAAAAGCCACCCCTCCCTGGCCCAACCCCTGGACCCACCCTACCCTCACCCCATTTAAGGGAACACTTCCCCCTCACCCCAGGGAGCAGACAAGGGAAACTCTTACTTGTGTCACTCCCTTGTGCTGCACCACCAGCCCCAATAAGCCTTGCCTGAATTTCTCTGCCTCTTATCCATCTCTATTGATCAAGGAGTCCAAGAACCCTGCTGCCTAACACACTCTTCTGGGTTCTGCACACTGCTAGGTCGGCCCCCTCCTCCATCTCCTCCCCTCCCCCCTCCCTGTGTTCTAGAGTCTTTTGCCCAGGTCCCCCTCCCCTCCCTGGGCCCTGGCTCCTTTTCAGCCTCCACTGTGGTCTCAGTTTCACCTCTTCACACATCTCAGCATCTTGCAAACTCGCTTGAAGGACATCTTAGACTTTCCAGGTGGACATTCGCTTTCCTACAGGGCTTCCCCAGATGCTGGAGGCCCCACCCAGACCCACTCTGAGAGCAACCCTGCCCTTCTCAGCCTGGTCCCAGCTGGAGCCTGGAATCCCTGTCCTGGTGTCCTACATCTCTAGTCCCCACCCCAGGCCCTCCCTTCATTGACCTCCCTCGCTTCCCCCAGAGTCA
This sequence comes from Physeter macrocephalus, assembly GCF_002837175.3. Classification (NCBI taxonomy): domain Eukaryota; kingdom Metazoa; phylum Chordata; class Mammalia; order Artiodactyla; family Physeteridae; genus Physeter; species Physeter macrocephalus. Next base: position 10,738,945 of record NC_041230.1, read on the forward strand.
AGTCCAGGAACCCTTTTCTGACACCCCCATGCTCAAGGCCCTTCCTTTTATTATAATTCTAACATTAAAAGTTTATTTTACTTTTTACAATTTTTAAAGGCTTTCCATTTACAGTTATTACACAATATTGCCTATATTCCCTGTGTTGTACAGTACATCCTTGAGCCTATCTTACTCCCAATAGTTTGTACTTCCCACTCCTCCTCCCCTAAATTCAGCTGGAGCCTGGAATCCCTGCCCTGGTGTCCTACATCTCTAGTCCCCACCCCAGGCCCTCCCTTCACTGGCCTCCCTCGCTTCCCCTGGGCTGGAGTCCAGGAACCTATTCTGCACCCCCCACCCACCCCCACCGCCAAGTCCCCTGCTTTTTTGAATGGCCCACACCCTCAGCTCAAGCCTTCTGTCTCCTGCTGGGTCCTGACATCCTCCACTGCCTCCTCATTCTCTGAATTTCTAGCCCCAAGGGATTCAAATCTGCCCCTCAACCTGGTTTCCTGTGCCCTTTCTCCACTCCCTGTTCTTCGGGGTCACTGGGACTTTTCTGTGCACGGAGATATGTGCCTGTGTCTTACTCCCTGCACGAACAGGCGCACAGCACACAGAAACATACACGCACACACACGTGCGTGTTACCACACGAATACACACGCACACCCGTGTACACACACGTGTGTCAACAGGCACATACCTACATACCTCCACACAAATATACACATACATATACATATTCACACAGAAACCCGCATGGGCACACACAGACACACGCTCAGCCCAAAGAGCTCCCACACCAAGGTCTTGATTCCTAGGCTCTAAGTGGTGCCACAAGGGGCCCTTCTCTGAAAGCCACTCCCCCTGGGCTGGGACTGGAGTGCATCCCTTCTCTTGCTGACTGTGTAACCCTGACTGTGCTTTGGAGTCGGCTTCACTTCAGACTTTCACCTCCAGAACTGTAAGGTCAGGGATGTGATATGTGTGCGCTGGTTGGTTATAGCAGCCAAAGGAAACTAAGACGCCCCCCTTCTCGAGAGATTGTGCAGATTTCAAAGGCAGCAAGTGCCCTTGTAGACAAGAGCTTCGGGAATTTCTGGGGGTCCAGTGGTTAGGACACGGCGCTTCCACTGCCAGGGGCCTAGGTTCACTCCCTGGCCGGGGAGCGAAGGTCCTGCAAGCCGCTCAGCGTGGCGACACAACAATCCCTAGAGTTCCTCAAATTATTGATTTACACTGTGTGTCTTTTTCTTGACTAGACCCTGCATTCCTGGAGGGCAGGAACTGAGTGTTTATTGGGGTGAGAATCTCAGGCGTGTGGTAAACTGCTTGTGGTATATGAGCTTCAGCTCAGCCTTGTCAATCTTTAGGATGTGAATCTGCCGAGAGAACTGAGTGGCGCATTTCTGGTTATGGGAGGGGCATGAGGCCAGGCCCAGAGTTGCACATGGATGGAAGGCATGCTTGAGCGCACTGGGGGCACCCCGTGTAGTGTCTGCACACCCGGTACAGGACATGGGAGTTTTATGCTGTAGCCACTGGGCACAGGGACATTGATGGCAGCCGAGGTGAGGGGTTAAGAAGAGAAACTAGGGACTTCCCTGGTGGCGCAGTGGTTAAGAATCCGCCTTGCGGGAGTCCAGCTCCTGCAGGTCCAGGAATAGCCGAGGGATGGACAGCGTCGGCGAGGGGAGGTTAAATAAATCAATAACACTGTGTATGTGCAAGCATGGTCTCTCTCCGCTTTATTTTCTTACAGTCAGGTTTATATACCCTAAGTGATACATCATCAGGTGTTTAACTAAAACCTCAGAAGATATTTATAATAGATTGTACCTAATAGTTCTAGATGTACTTTTAAAGTAATTCTAAAGGTTCTCAGCACATCATTGTTTATTCTTAGAGTAGTTTCAATCCGTACTAATAACAAAGCCAAGCTAATATGTAACAAGCCATTAAAAGAAAGTATGAAGGAGGAAGTTTCCTGAACTTACCTATGTGTCCCAGAGGTCCGCATGGACAGGTCTTAACAATGTACCCCTCAATCATCTACAATGTATTTCACAGTTTAATCTATCACTGTGTTCTTCTGGGCAAGAAGCCTTGTCTGAATAGACGAGTCAACAATTCCAATGTTGGCAGTTGACTCTGTATGATTAATTTATCCTTATACCAGAACCAACAATACCCATAATCATTATTACTCCCATGTAGGGCCATTGTTCTTTTTATTATTGGTGTTTTCCATAGAAACAACCCTACATTTCCAGGATGTTTGTTTTTTCTCCCACCAGCCAGGGGCTGTGGTTAAAAAGTCCCAGTTCGTAGGTTTTGGTTTGGGAGGGGGAGGAGGATGTTTTACACGGTTAAGCTTGGGACGGGGGGCAGATCCCCCATGTACTTTTTCAAGGCAGAAGCACAAAATTACAAAGCAGATCAGAAGAGATGTAGTCAGCTTCCTGGGCGCGGCACTGCCCTGCAGCGCTGTCTTGGTGTTGTTGCTCCATGACCCTGTCACGGCACAGAGGCTCCAGGTTGGCTTCCAACACCGCCTGTCAATGCGGGGGACACGGGTTCGAGCCCTGGTCCGGGAAGATCCCACATGCCACAGAGCTACTAAGCCCATGCGCCACAACCACTGAGCCTGTGCTGTAGAGCCCGCGACCCACAACTACTTACCCCCGTGCCGCAACTGCTGAAGCCTGCGCACTTAGAGCCCGTGCTCTCCAACAGGAGAAGCCAGCGCAATGAGAAGCCCCCGCACCACAACGAAGTTCCAATGCAGCCAGAAATAAATTAATGAATTAAAAAAAAATACTCTGTAATGTCCTATATGGGAAAAGAATCTAAAAAAGAGTGGATACATGTATATGTATAAGAGATTCACTTTGCTGTACACGTGAAACTAACGCAACGTTGTAAATCAACCATACGCCAATAAAAATTTTTTTAAACGTAAAGAAAAGAACAAAACGTTAACTAAGAAAAACAAATCTAAGTTAAAGCAAAATACTCAGTGGCTGGTTAATATGTATTATAAAACAACAACAACAAAGTGAGAGATGGTTTTGTATAAGCAAACTTTGGCAGGATTCTGAAGAAAAAATGAGGCTGGGCACAATATGCCATATTAGGAGTGAAAAGGAAAGAATGACGGACAACAGACAAGAGGTGGACTTTATGAGCATCCTTATTGCAACTCCTTGAAAACAAAGATGAAATGAAGAACCACTTACAAATGTGAACTTAAAGCAGACTTAAAGAGTCAAGAAAAATACAAACCCGGAGTAGCCCTACTGACCACAAAAGAGAAGCGGTTCTATTTTTCAACCTTCCGAACATGGACAGGCAAACCTTGATTGACAGGGGTGTTTTACAAACATTCAAGGAACGAAAACACACTCATTTCGACATGGAAAGAGAGAACAAATGACCTTATGTACAAAACAGAAATAGAGTTACAGATGTGACTCTACAGTTACAGATGTGAAAAGCAATCTTATGGTTTTCCAGGGGGTAAGGGGATGGGGAGGGATAAATTAGAAGATTAGGATTGACACATACACACTACGACATATAAAACAGATAACTAGGGACTTCCCTGTTGGCACAGTGGTTAAGAATCCTCCTGCCAATGCAGGGAACACGGGTTCAAGCCCCGGTCCAGGAAGATCCCACATGCCGCGGAGCAACTAAGACTGTGCGCCACAACTACTGAGCCTGGGCCCTGGAGCCTGCGAGCCACAACTACTGAAGCCCGTGCGCCTAGAGCCCGTGCTCCACAACAAGAGAAGCCACCGCAATGAGAA
>NC_041230.1:10742867-10744452 GCF_002837175.3 Physeter macrocephalus
CCCGCGCGCAGCAACGAAGACCCAACGCGGCCATAAATAAATAAATAAATTTATTTTAGAAAAAAAACAAAAAACAGATCACTAATAAGGACCTACTGTATAGCACAGGGAACTCTATTCAATACTCTGTAATGGGCTATATGGGAAAAGAATCTAAAAAAGAGTGGATATATGTATATGTATAACAGATTCACTTTGCTGTACACCTGAAACTAACACAACGTTGTAAGTCAACTGTACTCCAATAAAAAAAATTTTTTTAAGTAAAAGAGTAAACCTTTAGTTGAGAAAGAAAATATAAATCAAAGCAAAATATCCAGTGGCTGCTTAACATGTATGATAAAAGAAACACAACAACAAAGTCAGAGATGGTTCTGTAAAAGCAAACTTGGGCAGGATTCTGAAGAGGAAATGAGACCGGCACTAGAAGCCATACTAGGAGTGAAAAGGAAAGAGTGACGGACAACAGACAAGAGGTGACCTTTCTGAGCGTCCTTATTGCAAGCACTTGAAAAGGAAGATAAAATGAAGAACCACCTGCAAAAATAAACCAAAACCTGACTGAGTCAAGAAGGAAGCAAACCAAGAGTAGCCCTATTAACCAGAGTAGCCCTATTCACCAGGGGGAGAAGAATGCCAGGTGCAGAGTATAATTCATATGAAATCAGGGAGTGAATAGTTTTGTTTAGCTTTGTGAATGACAAGTCTAGCTACAAGTGTTTGTTAGCAGCTAAAGAATAACCAAGGTCGCTTAAGTCTTGCAGCGTTTTTGGCTGGTGTGTGCCTAAGGCCGTTAACTCATTTCCGGGTTTGGCTGCAGCAGTACGTCAAATGGTGCCATGTATCGTGTCACACGCTCATTGGCCAGGACCACTTCCTCTGTGAAATGGGCATGTCCCATGACTTCTGTCGGAGAACATAAATTCAGGACGAGGACTGACAAGAAGACAGTCCTCGCGTTGTCTCCATGGGCTGGCTTACTTCTTGGATCAAGGACAGGGCCAGGGAAATTCTAGCAAATATGGTTGTCTCCATGGGCTGGCTTACTTCTTGGATCAAGGACAGGGCCAGGGAAATTCTAGCAAATATGGTGGCTGATTTTCTCACAGAGAAGGTAAAGAAAGTTACAGAAGATACATTAATGATATATGGAATGGAGCAAGCCCTGACACCCTTACACTGGTTGGTTATGTACCCAATTAAACAGATACTGAGATTTTTACTACACGAGATGGCTTCAGTGGCATACAAGCTGCTGGACGTGAATTCTTTACAAAATAAGGCCATATATATTTTTACAAAGATGTTTGGTCGCCAACCGGCAGAAGTCATTACGGTTTAATTTCTACTTACATATCCGTTCGGTGTCTATACTATCCTTGTGAAATCTTAGAAGTTAACATCATATCTTAGTGTATAAGAGGACAGCTGACAGCAGAGATTTCGGTTTCCTTTTTTTTTTTTTTTTTTTTTTTTTGCCTAGGCGGGCCTCTCACTGCTGTGGCCCCTCCCGTTGCGGAGCACAGGCTCCGGACGCGCAGGCTCAGCGGCCATGGCTCACGGGCCCAGCCGCTCCGCGGCACGT
>NC_041230.1:10745756-10746965 GCF_002837175.3 Physeter macrocephalus
TCTTCCGGGGTCTGCACACTGCTAGCTCGGCCCCCTCCTCCATCTCCTCCCCTCCCCCCTCCCTGTGTTCTAGAGTCTTTTGCCCAGGTCCCCCTCCCCTCCCTGGGCCCTGGCTCCTTTTCAGCCTCCACTGTGGTCTCAGTTTCACCTCTTCACACATCTCAGCATCTTGCAAACTCGCTTGAAGGACATCTTAGACTTTCCAGGTGGACATTCGCTTTCCTACAGGGCTTCCCCAGTTGCTGGAGGCCCCACCCAGACCCACTCTGAGAGCAACCCTGCCCTTCTCAGCCTGGTCCCAGCTGGAGCCTGGAATCCCTGTCCTGGTGTCCTACATCTCTAGTCCCCACCCCAGGCCCTCCCTTCATTGACCTCCCTCGCTTCCCCCAGAGTCAAGTCCAGGAACCCTTTTCTGACACCCCCATGCTCAAGGCCCTTCCTTTTATTATAATTCTAACATTAAAAGTTTATTTTACTTTTTACAATTTTTAAAGGCTTTCCATTTACAGTTATTACACAATATTGCCTATATTCCCTGTGTTGTACAGTACATCCTTGAGCCTATCTTACTCCCAATAGTTTGTACTTCCCACTCCTCCTCCCCTAAATTGTTGCCCTTCCACTGGTAACCACTAGTTTCTTCAATGTATCTGTGAGTCTGCTTCTTCTTTGTTATATACAGTAGTTGGTCATATTTTGCTAGATTCCACATATAAGCGATATCATACAGTATTTGCAACTATTTTCTCCCATTCGGTAGGTTGTCTTTCTTTAGTCGGTGGTTTCCTTTGCTTTGCAAAAGCTCTTATGTTTAATTAGGTCCCATTTGTTTTTTGTGGGTTTTTTTGCTTTAGTTGCCTTTGCCTTTGAAGACAGATCAAAAAATTATTGCTTCGAATTCTTTCAAAGTGTGTTCTGCCTATGCTTTCCTCTAGGAGTTTGGTAGTGTCCGATCTTACACCCCAATTCTTGGCTCGTGGCCCCATACTCACACAGCCTGTTGCTTCTGTATTCACTTCATCTTCTCACTTCTGAGGTCACATATGCCTGTGTCTCTCTCTTACACGGACACCTGTGATTTCATTTAGGGCTCACCTGGATAATCCACCATAATCTTCCCATCAATATCTTTAATGGAATCACATCAGCAAAGTCCCGTCTTTATAAGGTAACTTTCACAGGTTCCAGGGATTACAACAGTGATGTCTT
>NC_041230.1:10747465-10763740 GCF_002837175.3 Physeter macrocephalus
GCCCCTCCCCAGATGGCGTCTCCCCTGTGTCTCAGTCTCTCTCTGGAGTGTCCGCTGGGGCCTCGGTCTGGAATTACAATACAGTCTTGAGATGCAGTCAGCCCTTCTCCCCAACTCCTCTTTTCCCCATCTTCCCAGGGTGCCAGTCAATTTCCTTTTTCCCATTTCCTGACCCTAGATTTTGGTTTTTTTCCTCTTTTACCAGTTTTTGAGCATGTAACGTGTCCCATGCCTTTGCTGAACCCTTTGTGTGCCTTAGGAACTTTTTGCAGCAGCCCTCTGCAGCCTTTTCGCAGATAAGGAAATTTAGAGACATGGTGTTTTGCAGAGGGCTGTGCAGTGAGCTGAGAAATTGGAACCCAGGTCAGTCTGATTCTAAGCCAGTGAACTTAACCGCTCATTCATCCGTTCGGTCAGTAATTGCCTGTTGAAGTGTGTGCTCTGTAAACCGATGTGGACATGCTTCTTGCCTCCCTGGAGCTTATGATGTGTGTGGGAGATACACATGAGAGGAATGGATCCTCTAGATGAATGGAAGGGTCCGGCCGCGTGAGCGCTCAGAAGGCAGAAGCATGGTCTGCAAGAGTTGGGCCGCTGCGGTGCTGTTGTCAGGCCTGGACCCACCCTACCGTTGGGAGTATAATTTCCTTTATATCCTCACAATCACAAATGCAAGTAAACGCACACGTTCACATTCCCCTGCTGGAACCTGGAACGGCCTCTTTGCCGCAATTAAAGGAGGGAGGGCGGGGAACACATTTGAGCACGCATGTGTGAGATCCAGCTCATGACAAGCCCAGACATTCTTCTTTAGCGCCTATTGGAAGTAAAGCCACAGTTACTGAGCTGGGAGGAACCTGGCGACCGGTGGAAAGTAAAGATGCAGATGTGTGCAAAGTGGGCCAGCAGTGGCAGCTGGGGTTCGGGGCCTGGGTTTAGGGGTCTGGATGTCAGCCCTGCCCAGGTTTGAAGCCCAGTCCTGACTTATTTGTTTTAGCACTGGGGCCTGGTGCAGGGAGGTTATATTACCTCCCTGAACCTGGGTTTCCTCATCTGAAGGGCAGCAGTACATACTCTCTGCCTCATGGATGTGCTCTGAGGACTCAGTGAGGGTTCTGCATGCGGACCTCAGCCTGGTACCCGGCAAAGGCTTAATACAGGGGCGCTGTTGCAATGCTGAGACTACTTCAAGGCATTCTAGCTCAAGTGCTGAGACATGGCATTGGTTCCCCTCCTGGTGCACATGTAGGCTTCTCCCGGGCTTTCCGCAACACGCCTCCTCTCAGCCGGGGGGGTGTGATGCTTCCCACGGGACTCCCTCCCAGTTCCACAAGGGACGTGCCATTGCTCACTTTTTCCTTTTGCGTGTCTTGTTACCCCAGCTTCAAATGCTCTTTCCCTGACTCCTAGATATCCTTCAGGTCCCAGCTCTCATATCACTTCCTCAGGGGAACCTTACCCTCTTTCCACTCTGCTCTCACCCCATGGCTTCTCCTGGGAGAATACGCATCACCCTCATCCGCTCGGCGTTACTTGTTGAGGCTCTGTTTTCCTTGCTGGGCGGCAGGGACAGGTGTCTTGCCTCTCTTAGGTCCCCAGAACCCAGCACAGGCCGTGGAACGAAGCAGGTGCTCAGATATTTGTTGAATGAGTCAGTCTGGGCTCCTGAACTGGAGTGGAGAGGGTGGTAAAGTGTGTGGAGCAGTTTGCCAGGTGATGGGGAAAGAGGCCTTCTAGTACAGAGAAGAGAGCAGGAGATGTGGTGGTAGAAACGATAATCAGCATCTTTTTGAGCCTTTACTATATGTACAAGTACTCTGTTCGCCGTTTTTTTTGGTTTTTTTTTTTTTTGCGGTACGCGGACCTCTCACTGCTGTGGCCTCTCCCGCTGCGGAGCACAGGCTCCAGACGCGCAGGCTCAGCGGCCATGGCTCACGGGCCCAGCTGCTCTGCGCCATGTGGGATCCTCCCGGACCGGGGCCGAACCCGTGTTCCCTGCATCGGCAGGCGGACGCGCAGCCACTGCGCCACCAGGGAAGCCCCTGCTCGCCGTTTTATACACGTGATTTTGTTTGAGCCACGCAATGTTTCCATGAGGTGTTCTCCGTTTTACAGGTTGAGAAAGGGGAGACTTGAAGAGGGGAAGTCCCGTTCCCATGGTCACTCAGCAAGGGATTTGAACTTGGCAGGCTGACTCTTAAGGGCTCACAGACATAAGCTCTAAGCTGGGTGGCCTCCTTGTGGGTAGAGGGGTCAGTAAAGAGCCCTTCTGGCTGACTGGAGGTCGCTGTGCAGGGGTGTGTGTGTGGCTGTGGTAGCTGTGGGAGATGGAGAGGACGGGGTAGCGGCGGTCAGCCCTGGGGAGGCCTTGAATGCCAGGGTGAGGAGTTTGGGCCTCTGATAATGATAGCTACTGGTTATTGAGCTGCCTGCCACTTTATTAGATTATTTAACCTTTACAGCAACCCTGTGTGATAGATATTATGATTTTTCACCCCAGTTTTACAGCTGAGGAGCTGAGACACAAAGCAGTTGTAGGAACTTGCCCAGTGTGTGACACATTGGGAAGGTGGCAGAGCCGGTGAAGATTCAGACCCTGCGCGTCAGGCTGCAGAGTCCACCGCGGCTGTGGTGGCTTAATCACCAGGCCGTGCTGCCTGCCGCTGCAGGGTTGAGCCTGCAGAACCTCTGCTGCTCCTGACATGGGTGTCTCCTCCCCCGCCTTCTCTCCCCAGCATTCCCAGAGGCAGCAACAGCACTTCTCGTCCCTGGATGACAAGCCCCAGTTCCCAGGGGCCTCAGCGGAGTTTATAGACAAGCTAGAGTTCATCCAGCCCAATGTCATCTCTGGGATCCCCATCTACCGCGTCATGGACCGGCAGGGCCAGATCATCAACCCCAGCGAGGATCCCCACGTGAGAGGCCGCTCCCCCCCCGACCCCATGCCTCCATGCCCAGGCCCCTTGCCCGTCTCCTCCCCTCTGGTCCCAGCTGGCCCACATCTGTCTGTGCCTCCATCTGCAGCTGCCCCAGGAGAAGGTGCTCAAGTTCTACAAGACCATGACGCTGCTCAACACCATGGACCGCATCCTCTATGAGTCCCAGAGACAGGTGCGTGGGGACGGGCTAGGGAGAGGGGCACGGGATTACCTGAGGTCCCCCTACCTGTGTTTGGGCCAAAAGACAGCTCCCAAGGAGGAGGGAGTGCAATGGAGATCCTTGTCTTGAGGTCCTTAGAGTTCTTGGGGTTCTGCTGGGGCTCTGGAGGAAGAGGGTGGGAGGGTCCTGCCCAAGGGCAGAAGGGTGGACCAGATCACGGAAAGCCTACTGTACGCTGGGCTGGGGGCTTAGCTGTGCTGGGAGAGGGCAGGCAGGAGAAGACTGGACTGCCCTTCCTCTCAGGCGCCCACAGTCCTGAGAAACAGGGTGGCTCTCGGTGCTTCCGGGAGTGCCCGCGTCCAGTGTGCTGCGGTGGGACGCCCAGCAGTGTTACAGCATCAGCCAGCAGAGACCCAGTTAAAGCAGTGTCAGCAAAGAGGGAATTGGTTGACTCGACTAACTGCGAGTCCGTAAGGCCCTGTTTCAGGCACAGCTGGACCCAGGGGGCTCAGAACACGCTTTCAGACCTGTTTCTCTTTCTTAGTGTCTTTTCTACTCTCCTTTGCCTTGGCTTCCTTCATTCTCAAGCTGCAGTGGTCTCTGGAAGCTCCAGATTCATGGAGAGGTGGCGGAGAAAGGGTTCAGGGTTCGGGCTCTGGAGCAAGACTGCAGTTCGAGTCCACATCCTGTTACTCTCTAGCTTTGTGGCCCTGGGAAAGTTGCTTAGCCTTTCAGTGCTTCAGTTTTCTCGTCTCTAGCTACTTTATGGGGTTGCTGTGAGGATTGATGGTGGCCTACGTAATGGCCTTAGGAACAGTGAAACTGGCATTTGTCATGGATACCAGTCTTGTAATTATTATCCTTTCTGTTTAGCAGTGGAAAGAGAATATTTGGTCCCTAATGTTCCAGCAAAAGGCCCAGAGCTGATGCTTGTTGGCCAGGCTTTGGTCACAGACCCCTCCTTGAGCCAGCCCATGTGATTGACCGGCCAAGCCGGGGCCGTGTGCCCATGCCCAGGAACCAAGGGCGCGGAGGCCTGGAGTCCGTCCCTCCCGGGCTGCGGAGACTGAGAGCAGGAGCATGGGGTTCCTGTGAGGAAAGTGGGAAGAATGCTGGGCGGGCTCGTCCTCAGGAGTGGGGACGGGCTTGGGAATCTGCACTTGTACCAGGCCCCCAGGTGACCCCACTGGGACCCCACTGTGGGCTGAAAGCACAAGGCCCACTGAGGACAGTTGCGAGCAGGTCAGGCGGGCAGCCAGCTCCCTGGCTCTCTTGCTCACAGGAGCACTGTGTGTGGGTTCTCCACCCCGCCCAGAAACCTCCCTTGGCTCCTGCCGTCCACAGGATCAAGACCTGCCCTTCCTGTCCACCCTGTCTCCCATTCACTGTGGCCTCGGCCATCTGCTCCCCTCTGCACGGCCTCAGTGCCGGGCCACCCCTCCCACCCTCTCTCACATGCCAGGGCTCCTTCCTGACCCCTGGGTTGGCTAGGCAGATGGGGGCTTTGGAACCTGACGGACGTGGGTCCAGTCACAAATGTGACTTTAGGCAGGTGATTTGTCTTGTCTTTGCCTCGGTTTCTTTAGTGTATTAAAACATAGAAATAACAAGAGAACCCACCCCACCCCACCCGACCAGGTGGGAATTCTGTGAGACCCGGCATGCAAAGCCCCTTGCCCGTTGGCTGACACAGGGAACCCTCAGTAAGATCAGCTCAGCCATCAGGTTTCAGCCTTCCTTAGCTAGGGTTATCCCAGCAGCCCCCCATCCCAACAGAAATAAAAGCAGTAGTTTAAACAGATTAATAGGTTTTTTCTCTTGCATGAAAGAAATGTGAAAATATGTGGTCGGGGCTGGTATGGTGGCACCACAATGTCACTGGATACCCAGCACCGGCTTCCAGCCTCCAGGGCCCCTCATAAACCAAATGGCTGCTGGAGCCCCTTCCATCATGTCTCGTTCCAGGCAGGAGGTAGAAGGAAGGTGGAAGGTCAAACATGGCACCACCGCCCAGCTATCTCCCCACACCCTCATTTACAGAACTTTCCAGGCAGTCCCACCAAAAAACATCACACGTTTCATCGGTCACTCCCAGCTGCAAGGGAGACTGAGAAAGTAGTCTTTTAGACCGGGCAGGTGCTGTCTGTGGTGGAATGAGATCTGTTAGCAAAGAGAAGAGGGATCTGATACCGGGTAGGTGGCCAGGGACCTCTGCCACTAGCCCCGGTCCTGTTTCCTCGGGGGGCCCCCTCTCAGGCTCCTCCCCACACCAACCTCGGCAGCCCTGGCAGGCCCTCAGCACCCAGCATCTGCCCCACTCATTGCTTTCAGTTGGCTCCCCACTTGGAAGAAAGTGTTGTTCATCTGGTTCCCCCACTGCGACAGGAGGCCCCTGCGGAACACATGAGGCCTGGGCACAGGGCGTCCTGCAGCTGCTGACCCGGTTGGCTCCATTTTTACCTTACATACAGTCCTGCTTACCTCTGTCTCTGTGCCAGGGCTCCCGGATCTCCAGCCAGACTTTACCTCTTAGCCCCCGATCTGCTTGGCTTCTCACCCTGGGTGTCCCTCACCAAATTCAGCCCGTCCAGACTTGACCTCAGCACCTTCCTCCCGGACCTGCTCCTCTTCCGCCCTTAGGCCATTTCTCAGTGACGGTACCGCCGTCCACCCGTTTGCCCAAGCTGGAGACCTACTGGCATTCCCTGTCCCCTGCCACCCCCTCACTACCACTTCCCCCTCATTCACTCTGCCCTTAGGTATTTAGTTAGAAATCCATTCTGCTGCTCAGCATCACCATCAGGAACCCAGACTTCCTCCCTTTCTGCTTCACCACCGTGGGCGACTTGCCTCTCGCCCTGTACTTCTTGCCTCACGTTCACAAGATGGCTGCCGCAGGTCCAGGCTTCATGGCTGTGTGCAAACCTGGAGGGAAGGGGTGGCAGCAGCTGCAGTGACCTCTTTTATCAAGAAAGCCAAAGCAGACTTCCGCTTAATTCTCTGGCTAGAACTTGTGTCCTGTGGCCACTTCTGACTGTAAGGGAGGCTGGGAACATATTTTTCCAGGCTCCGGGATTAGGGGCCTCAGGAGAAGGGAGTTGCCCTGGGCACCTGTGTAGCAAACCAGCAGGGGCCGCCGCTCCCTGCACTGCTCGCTGCTTCTCAAGACTCTCAGCCATCCTCTCCCTGCCGCCTGCCACGGCCAGGCCAGGCCGCGCCCCCTCCCACCTGGCGCTTGGCTCTCATTCCTGTCTCCTCCGTCCGTTCCCCCGTGGTAGCCTGAGAGACATTTTTAAAACATCTCTCCCCTGAGGACTGTTGGCGGGTTTCCGTCGACCTCACCGTAAAGTCCGGATACGTCCTCAGGGCAAAGTCCGGATACGTCCTCAGGGCAAAGTCCAGATACGTCATTCCCTGCGCTACCTGGGCCCTGCCTCTCTCTCCCTCCTGTCGTTCTCCACCCCTCCCACTTTATGTCCCAGCCCTTCTGACCTCTTGGCCTTTCTTGTTATCTCTGCCTGGAAACCTCCACCCTCCCTACCTTTGCTGGCGTAGGCGCGTAGCTCCTCGATGCCCCTCCACAGGGGGCGGGTACCCCTTCAGCCCCCATGGCGCAGCCCCATCACCCTGGCTCTGACCAACCTGGCGGTTCCTCTGTGAAGGCAGGAACGCCAGCGTGGCCTGGCCCAGAGCCGGCCTTCAGGAAGCATCTGTTGAATCACAGAGTACTCAGAAGAGTTGGTCGGTGTTTGGAAGTTTCTCTGTCATTGCCCAGTCTAACTGAACCTGGCCCTCTGGGCCCTCCTCCACCCCCAGGGCCGGATATCCTTCTACATGACCAACTATGGTGAGGAGGGGACGCACGTGGGGAGTGCAGCAGCCCTGGACAACACGGACCTGGTGTTTGGCCAGTACCGGGAGGCAGGTATGTCTGCCCGTGGCCCGGCCCTGTGGAGCAGGTGCCAGGGACCTCGGTCTGTGGTCCCCATCGAGACAGGTCAGGCCCAATCCCTCCTGCTATGAAGGCGAGGCCCACATTAGTTACCAGTGTGCTCTTCTGGGAGCGGCACCTTGCCAGGGAGGCCTAAGGGTGCTTCCCCTCCGCGGAGGCCTGGCAGTATTGTAGTTAAGAGCCTGTGCTCCTGACCATTCCATGCCCTGCTGGTGACCAGTTGTTCGATTTTGGGCAAGTCACTTCCATTCTCTGAGCCTGAGTTTTCTCATCTTTGAAATAGAGATTATGATGGGATGGCAACCCCTTGCGCTGTGGGGCTGCTGGGAGCCTGCAGTGAGGTCAGGCCGAGCTGGCCTCTTCCCAGGTGCCATATCCTTCACGCAGCCGCAGCCGAAGCAGATGGGCGGGCGTGTTCCAGCCTGGGAGCGGCTAACTTCTGAGTGAATGAGGGAGAGGATGGAAGGAGCAATGACTAAGGATGAAGAAAATGGATGAGTGTTAAGGAGAGACTGGGGGTGCAGGAGTGAGCCCGGGGAGCCGAGGGTGGGGTTCCAGAGCAGTTGTTGGTATGGGGCCCAGCAGGGGAGCCAGATCTGACCCTTCCTCTCAGGTGCTGCACGATCTTGGGCAGGTTGCTTAACTGCTCCTTGCCTCAGTTTCCTCATCTACAGTGGGAGACGGTGAACCCTCCCAAGATGGTTGTTGAGGGGTTTCACAGGGCAGATGACATAAAGCCCTCAGCACAGGGCCGGGCGTGGGGTAAGCACTCGGAGTCAGAGGCAATGTCGTGACCAAGGCCTCTCACCCGGGGACAGCTCTTCAGTGGGGAGGTGTGGCCTGGCCAGGCAGGCTGCCCAGAGCGCTCCCTGGACCAGCAGAGCCTTCCAGTCTGCTCTCAGACTATCTACTGTGTCAGCTGCACCAGACCCCCCCACCCCACATGCTCCAGGGGAACAGATGCCCTGTGATACTGTCCGTGGTTCCGCATCATTAGATTTGCCTGGGCATTGGGCCGCAAGCCAGGCCCCTGCCACGTTTGCTAAGTGCTTCCCACTGTTTCTGCTGAGGGGATCTCTCTGGGGAGGGCTCCAAGCAGGGCCTGGAGCGAGGGTCCTGGAGTTACGGGCGGCTGCTGGGCTCTGCACACGGGGGCTGTTTGGGCCCCGGCTGCCTCTGCAGGAGTGAGCCGTCCTGCACCAAGGGTCATGGAAGGCCCTGCATCCAGGCAGCTGCCAAGGGCGCCTGTGCGGGGCAAGGAGGAAAGGCAAGCCCCGCTTGTCCCAGTCCTGACTGGGCAGCTACTCCCCGTGTGACTCTGTGTCTCCTGTGAAGTGGAGAGAACAAGGGCACTGAGAATGGTAGCGCTCACTGAGCTGTCCTCAGTGCTGGAAACCCTGGAGCCTGTGTCGGTTCCCCTCGCAGCAGAGTGGAGGCCCCTGCCCACCTCCCACTGGAGCGGCCGCAAGGAACCCCCGCGAGACCCACCAGCTGCGCGAGCCAGCGGGTGCGAAGCTCGGGTCAGAGAGGTGCGGCCTTGTGGCGCCTTTGATGATGAGGTGGGCGTCCATTGGGGTTTTGTTTGAAGAAAGGATTTTACTGCAATGAGCAGGTTTGAATATTTCCTCTCTAGTCCACAGGTCGTGAGCACGGCCCATACTTTTTTTTGGTTCATATGATGATTTTTTTTTTTAAGTAGATGAATTAGTGGAAACGCTTAAAAATCAGGTAGCTTCCCTTCCTCTCCCCTAGCGCCCCCCCACTCAAAAAACAAGCAAGCTGGATTGCTCCTTTTGAAAAACTGGACCATCTGGCCTCCCTGGGCAGAGGTTAGTTGGTTTGAACAGCAGCCTCCGTCTTGAGGCAGGCCTGTGCTTTCTGCTCTGCCCGCCTGCTTCCTGCACCCGCCTGGTCCCTATAAGCATCCGAACGCGCCTTCCCTGCTGTAGTACAGTCAGCGGAACAGGTCCCAGGCAGGAAGGGCCTGGCCCAGGGGCCCTCACAGGGTTGGCTTGTCCCGCACACCACCCGCCACGGTAACCCTCCCTTCTCCTGCACCAGGTGTGCTCATGTACCGGAACTACCCCCTGGAACTGTTCATGGCCCAGTGCTACGGCAACGTGAGCGACCTGGGCAAGGGGCGCCAGATGCCCGTCCACTATGGCTGCAGGGAGCGCCATTTCGTCACCATCTCCTCTCCACTGGCCACGCAGATCCCTCAGGGTGAGGATGCACGCCCGGCCCCGGCCCGCACACAGTCTGACGTCGTTACCCTGCTCAGGCCCTAGCCTCCTCCTTCCCTTCCCGGGGCTTCCTGGTGGCACCACGGTCCTAGCGCTGGTCTGGGCTCTAGACTTACAAGACCCCTCTTGTCTGGGACCCTCGTAGGAGGGCTCTAGTGGCGTCTTTGCCCCATTCGGCAGGTTTGAGCAGGCACCGTCACACTCTCAGTTTCCCACGCTTGTGCCCACCCTGTGTCCATTCACCGGCACAGCCAGCTGCGTGGGACTGAGCGTGTGCCAGCTTCCTTACTAAAGGTCACCCAGCAGGTAGCAAGAAGAGTAGACACTCAAATCGTGGACCATGTGGCTCCAGAGCCTGGGTTCTCCACCCCGGCCCTGCCCTGCATCTGTCCTGAGTGACTCCCCTAAAGCTTACTCCGCAAGCCCACGATGCTTAGGGCAGTTGGTGTGGCTTCTGTTAAAGGTGACTGCTTGTGAAGCAGACCTGCCAGGGGGAGGGCTGCGGCCACACAGTGCAAAAACAGGGATGTGGACAGCCCCCGCCCCCCGCCCCGTAGAGCCTGCACTCGGGCGAGGGTCAGTCTGCTCCAGGGCCGACACATGAACTGATGTGTAAGGGCTTAGCGGGCCTGGCATGTCAGAGGGCCCTGGGCACATTCGCCCGGTGTGTTCTATTTGGGAACAGGAGCGGTTTGTGTCTGAGGTGGGAGGCGGACAGGGCAGCTTTCTGGGAGGAGGTAGCATTTTCACTGATTTCCATTTCGTAGGCTTTCCATAAGGTGGGGCCTGGCCTTCATCTTCCATCTGGGTGACCAGTTAAGTCACTCAGTTGGCCAGTGTACGGAGTCCATGCTGTGTGCTGGGTGCCATTCTAGGTGCATTGAACAGAGGCAGCAAAAACCTCAGCCTTCCTGGTGCTGACACTGGTAGGAGAGACGGACAATAAACAGGATGAAGTAACACATGGAGTGTGTCAGGGGCGATAAGGCCCACAGGGAGAAATAAAGCTGAGAGGGAGCGGTTCTTGATGGGGGGACAGGTGTCACCAGGTGACAGTACAGACCAGAAGGAGGTGAGAGAGGGAGCCACTCGGGATCTGGAGGCGGGTGCCTGCTCGATGATGTGTCTGCAGTGCCAGGAGCAGCCAGTGGGGCAGGTGTGGAGGGAGGGGTACACACAGGTGGGGTCTCAGGCTGTGGAGTTTTGAAAGACACTTTGACCCAGAGTGGACCCGAGCTGGGGGACGGGGAGGAGTCCGCTGCAGAACCCTGTGCCGGGCTTGGGCTCGGCTGCTGCCCTGAGGGTAACAGCTTGGGTGGGAGGAGGCTGCTTGGGCCAGAGGTGGGGCTGGGACAACCAGGGAGAGGTTAAGGAGTGGGGAGAAGGGGTCAGATTCTGGCTCCATTTTGAAGGTCCAGCGGGCATGGCGTGACAGAAAGTCAGGAGTCAAAGATGCTGAAGTTTGTGGCCTGAGCAGTTGGAAGGATGGAGCTGCCGTCAGCTGAGGGGAGGAGACTGTGGGCGGGGCAGCTTCTGGGGGAGGGGGAGGGGGCGGCTCAGGTGTTTTCTTTCCCCTCAGAGCCTGGCAACAGCTAGCCTGAGGGGTTGGGGTGCGAGGATGTGGATGCGGGGAGGGTATGAGTGCAGGGAGACGCCTGTCTCTGCTCCTGCAGCGGTGGGGGCAGCCTACGCGGCCAAGCGGGCCAATGCCAACAGGGTCATCATCTGTTACTTCGGAGAGGGCGCGGCCAGCGAGGGGGACGCCCACGCCGGCTTCAACTTCGCTGCCACCCTCGAGTGCCCCATCATCTTCTTCTGCCGGAACAACGGCTATGCCATCTCGACGCCCACCTCCGAGCAGTACCGCGGGGATGGCATCGGTACGGGCCCTGGTGGCTGCTCCCCGCCCTGCCTGCTCCCTCTCCTTCCTCCCCTCTCTCCCCACTCCCCACTCCTGTCTCACCTGAGCCCTGGGGCCTGACCTGCCTCCCTGTCCCTACAGCGGCTCGAGGCCCCGGATACGGCATCCTGTCCATCCGCGTGGACGGCAATGATGTGTTTGCTGTATACAACGCCACCAAGGAGGCCCGGCGGCGGGCCGTGGCGGAGAACCAGCCCTTCCTCATTGAGGCCATGACCTACAGGTGCCTGCCGCCCCCCGTTGGCCCCCAGCCTCGACCGCTGCTGTCCTCAGCATCTCCCCCACATTGATCACCGTCCCCACGGTACAACCCCACTGCCCTGTACCGTGTAGCCCCTTCCGGCCTTTATTCCATTTCCCCCCTTCTCCCCCAGTCCACCCCTTCCTTCCTGACCTTCACCTGCGGGGCGCCAGCCTGACCCTGGGTCCCCCTCCCGCTGGTAGGATTGGGCACCACAGCACCAGTGACGACAGCTCGGCGTACCGCTCAGTGGATGAGGTCAATTACTGGGACAAGCAGGACCACCCCATCTCCCGGCTGAGGCAGTACCTGCAGAGCCGTGGCTGGTGGGACGACGAGCAGGAGAAGGCCTGGAGGAAGCAGTCCCGCAGGAAGGTGAGGGAGGGACGCCCCTGCTGGGGGCCACCCCAGGGGTCATGTTCCGGGGTCGTGTGTCACAGAGAACCCTGGAAGGATGGGGAGGCTGGGGGCTGGGGGCCATTGAATAGGCAGTCTCGGGGATAACCCTGGTGATGTCTCCAATGTCATGATGCCAGGACACGTGCACCTCAGCCGTGTTCTGCCCTCAGCTCCTTCGCCTCTGAAGAGGGATACTGGGGTACCCACCTCAGAAGCTTGTCTGAGGGTTTGCATCTGATCCAGATGGGGTGTAAGTGTCCGCCAGGGTCTGTGCGCCGGCCTCCTTGGCCCTGGTCATCAGACACCAGAAGCGCTGCGGCCCAGTGGGCAGGGCAGACCCTGGTGTCGGGCAGCATATGCTTCCTGGCTCTGCCCCTGACCACGTCATCGTGGGCACATCCCTTCGCTTCTCTGTGCCTCGGTTTCCTCACCTCTGAGCTGCCTGCTTCTTAGGGCTGCTGAGAGGCTGAATCGATTCCATACTCTTAGTATAGTGCCTGGTTCTGCTAAGGATGGAGATGCCGGGATTTGGGACATCAGTTGTCACCACTATTTTTTTTTTCTTTTTTATTTATTAAATTTATTTATTTTTGGCTGCGCTGGGTCTTTGTTGCTGCGTGCGGTCTTTCTCTAGTTGCAGCGAGCGGGGGCTAGTCTTCGTTGTGGTGCGTGGACTTCTCATTGCTGTGGCTTCTCTTTGTCGTGGAGCACGGGCTCTACGCGCGCGGGCTTCAGTAGTTGTGGTGCGCGGGCTCTAGAGCGCAGGCTCAGTAGTCGTGGCGCACGGGCTTTGTTGCTCCGCGGCATGTGGGATCTTCCCGGACCAGGGCTCGAACCCGTGTCCCCCGCATTGGCAGGCGGATTCTTAACCACTGAGCCACCAGGGAAGCCTGTCACCACTATTACGATTGTTATTTCCATTGTCCACGTGGGAACTTGAGGCTCAGGGGGCTTAACCCCTCGCCAAGATCCCACAGGTAGGAAGCAGGTTCCTGGGTGAGAGGTCGGCTGCCTGCCCACTGCTGCTTGTCCCCCAGGTGATGGAGGCCTTTGAGCAGGCCGAGCGGAAGCTGAAGCCCAGCCCCAGCCTTCTCTTCTCAGATGTGTATCAGGAGATGCCTACCCAGCTCCGCAAGCAGCAGGAGTCTTTGGCCCGTCACCTCCAGACCTACGGGGAACACTACCCCTTGGATCACTTCGAGAAGTGAGGCTACTTGCCCCATCCCCACCTACCTCAACTCTGCCTCTGAGGGGCAGAGGTGATGGGCAGTATGCTAGCCCCTTCCCCTGACAGCTCCCTCCAACATACTCGGGCCAGGGCAGTACTGCTCCTCCAGGCTGTTACACTGGTGGGGCCTTGGTCAGCCCCTTCTTCGCCTTTAGTTACAGGGTCTTCTCCCAGGGGCTGGGCAAGGGCACCTCCAGGACTGGAAGCCCCTCAGGGCTGGGGGTGGACGTGGCAGGTCAGCCTGTGGAACTTACTCAGAGTGAGAAGTGGTCAGCAGGTAGTGAATAAACTATGTGTCTGCGTTTGGCTCCATGCTACCTGTGGTTTCTGTTTCCTGGAGTTTGGGATGTGGGAGGAGAGGCCAGCATGACTGGTTTGGGACCACCCCTGCTTCTCCAGTTGAGATAAATAAGGCCAAGAAGGCCAAGGCTGTTGAGCTATCTTCTTTCTCCAGAAACTTTTTTTTTTTTTTTTTTTTTTGCTGTACGCGGGCCTCTCACTGTTGCGGCCTCTCCCGTTACGGAGCACAGGCTCCGAACGCGCAGGCTCAGTGGCCATGGCTCACGGGCCCAGCCGCTCCGCGGCATGTGGGATCTTCCCGGACCGGGGCACGAACCTGTGTGCCCTGCGTCGGCAGGCGGACTCTCAACCACTGCGCCACCAGGGAAGCCCTCTCCAGAAACTTTTGCAAGCTGGAAGGTCAGCTTCAGCAAACAGGATGGGGGTGGGGTCCTCCGGAGATGGCCTCTTGTCTCCTATAGAACGGGTCAAAGGGTCAAAGCTGGTGTCCAGCAAGGTGACCAGGACGCCATCGGAGCCGGCCTTGCCCATTAAGGGTGGGGAGAGTGTCTGGTGTGAAGGTCAGGGTGCAGCTGAGCTTTGCTCTGTAAACTACCTCAAGGCCTTGTAGACAGAGACGACAACTCCAGGCCTCAGAGTGGGGAGTGCATATTTTTCAAAAACTGAAAGGCAGAAACAGTCTGTCGCCTCTTGGGGAGGCCCAGGGAGGGCTCAGGCAGCCTCCATTCCAGGACCTCCTTCCTCGCACCGAGGCCTAGAAAGAGAGGCTGAGCAAGGGGCTGGCGCCAAGGCCCAGGCCAGGTCTGCCCTCCCCGCCCGTCCCCACCTCCGAGTCTCAGCACTGGAGCTGAGGGTCCCGCAGCTGTTTCCAGAGCCGGATGCTGTCCTGGGGGCTGAGGGGCCGCACCAGCAGCAGGTCACGGAAAGCACAGGGGTCAGCAGTGCGGTCTGCCGGCCAGGCCGTGAGGAAGCCTTTGTGGGTCCTGGGGGCCAGGCCCAGGGCTTGGAAGCACAGGCCGGTGTAGACATCGTCGAAGGGGAAGGGGGCCACGCGGGCCGCCGCCCGCAGCAGCCAGGGTGCCAAGCGGCCCGCGATGACGTAGCCGCCCCCACTTGCGTAGGCTGGGTAGCCGCCTTCAAAGAAGGACCCAGGCACGTAGAAGGGTCCTCCAGGCTTCCGGAGGGGCTTGGCCTGGGTGAAGACCTCACCCAGATAGAGGCCACGGGCTGCGCTGGGCGGCAGGGCCCGCAGGTGGTCCAGAAGGGCGGGGGTGTGCACGAAGGCGTCATCCTGGGCTTGCAGGATGAAGCTCACGCTGGGGCAGTGGCGGCCCAGCCAGGCTAGCAGCAGCAGGTCCTTCAGCGTCTGGTTGAAGGGGACATCAAGGAAGTCCCAGAGCAGCAGGTCGCTGTAGCGGCGGCTCTCCCAGGCCACCAGGGAGCCTAGGTCAGGCCTCCCCTCACTCTCTGGGGACCCCAGCAGGAAGAGCAGCCGGACCCCGGGAGCCGGCCTGCCCCACGTCTCCCTCACGGCCTGTCGTTCCGCAAAGCGCCCTGGTTCCGACTTGACGGCCAACAGCAGGTAGGGGACATCGGGATCCTCGCAGCTGGCCACCTGGCCACCAGCACCCCTGGGCAGCCACCGCGGGAAGCTCCGGCAGGCTGCCGACAGCAGGAAGTGGCGGAGGTCCTCGGGGTAGGAGGCGAAGTCGGGGATCTCAGCCGCGGCGGCAGCTCCCCAAGCGCGGCAGCCCCCCGCTTCAGTGCTGTCCCCACCGGGCAGGGTCCCCAGCCGCCACTGCTGCTGGTTCCAGTAAGCCGAGGGAAGCGGGTCAGTCTGGCCCAGACGGGCCGAGAGGTTAGCCGGCAGGGTGGGCTCGGGGCTGGCTGGCGTGGGGCCTGGTGGGGTGCTGCGGGGTTCCGGGTAGGCCTTACCCAGCCGGGGCTCGGACGTCCACTCGATGTACACTTTGAGGCCCAGGAGTGTGAGCAGTGCTGACAGGCAGAGAAGGCACTTGGGGCAGCGCATGACCCGGCCCAGGAAAGGGCAGCTGTGGGAGCTGCAAAAGAGCCACAGAGGCCTTTTGGGGTGCAGGGACGGCCCCCGGTCCCTGCCAAGCCCTCTAAGGCTTCTCGTAGTCTCAGATCCTAAACCAGCCCCCACCAACGACCCTGGCTTTCCTGTCTTCCGGGACCTACGAATCCCTGTCCCGCTCACATCCCAGCGCCCTGTTCTCTCTCAGCCCAGCTCCTTCTACTCTCGTAGAAACCCGGGAGGCTACCTATTCCCCATCCACACCCCAGAGACCAGGGGCTCCGCCATTCCAACCTCCCTCTCCCCCCAGTTCGTCCCCCTCACCAGGAGTCAGGATCACCGGGGTCACCTCCTCGCCGGACAGTCCCCACCCGAGGCACGGCTCCCTCCCCTTTACCTCTGGGTCCGGCTCTGGCCAGCTCCAGCGCCCGGGGCCTTGGGCCCGCCCTCTGCCCTGTCCGGCAGCGCTGGTGTCTCCAGCACTGTTGTTCTCCAGCCCAGCCCAGCCCAGCCCAGCCCAGCCCAGCCGGTCTGCGGGAGGCTGGGAGGGCCCCAGGGGCCGGGAGGGACCGGGGCGGGGCTGAGGGAGGGGGGAGGGAGGAGGAGCACAAGAGGCAGACCTGAGGGATGGGGCTGTGGCTTGTTGGGGCTGGTTTTCTGGTGAGACAGCAGGAAAGGTGCAGGGGTGGCTGCAGGGACCGGGAGCTGACCGGCCGGGGAGGGGAGAACCAGGGGCCAGGGTGAGAGTCCGAGGGAGGGTGAGGCCGAGGGGCTGGGAAGTGTCAGAATGGCCCAAGGGCAGGCAGAGTCCTAAAGTGGCCAGGCCGGAGCCCAGGGGCAGGGCCTGGCCGGGGGAG
>NC_041230.1:10764240-10809001 GCF_002837175.3 Physeter macrocephalus
AAGAAACATTATTTGAGGACAAAGACCACCAGTACAGCTTCTGCAACCAAATCAGCTCTAAGTCCAGTTGCCATTTTTGTTCTCGGAGAGTCCTGGATGGGAGCGTGGAGCTGCACAACCTCCTCCAAGAACTCGCTCACCAGGAAGTGCCTTCACACCCTCTTCCGCTGGGAGGAAAGCCTCCTTTTCCAAGATTCTGACCACACCCGAGGAGCAGTGTGGCAACTTCCTTTCGGAATCTTTCTGACATTTAGGTGTCTTACCTTGGCCCCTCCCTCTTTGGACTAAGCCACACACTCACAGCCCTCACCTCACTCTCACAGCAGCTTTCACCACACTCAGCTACTGAATGTCTCCCCTCTGTCTTGGCAGCAATGTGGCTCTGGAGAGGCGGCCACCAATTCAGGCTTCCAGGCCCACTCACCTCACACTCTGCCTTGCTCTTTGGTCCGACAGTGCCCCGGATTCGCTCACTCAGGGGAAGGTGCTGGATGAAGGTGAAGCCTGGCAGGACAGAACAGTAGGGCTCTGCCCTCTGCCCGAAGTTGAACTCCACTGCACAATTCTTCACCAGGACATGAGGGTAGAGGGCCTGACCCCCTAAGGCTTCCTTCTGGATTCGGAAGGCAATGCCCATCCACTTCCCATTTTTGGTGAAGGAAAGTTCCACGTCATTTCCACATTCAAAGTCCTAGGAAAAAAAGCCAGAGAAAGATAACTGCCAATGTTCTGCTTAAGGCACTGGGAGGCACAAGTCAGAGCAGACGCAGGGAATGGAAAGAGAGCTGGCGTCCCAGATTCAAGTGCGTCCCTCCTCAACGTACAGATGCATCGGGAAGCACCAGGGAACAGCTCAGACAACATGCAGCCCAAAGCCCTCCTTGCCCAAGACCTAAAAAGCTGGTGGATGTGAAGTGTGTAATTTCAGGAAGCTCCAAGTATTTGAGTCTTGTGCCTAGCCTGAGATGGAGAGGAAGGCAAAAGCGGTCCTGTCCATTCTCATCCCCAGCAAGGTAACAGATGGAAAGAAAGCCACAGCAGGGCCTTTTAAGTCAGGCCCAGCTCTACACGTGCATTCATTTATATGCTCTTCTGGATGCTTATGTCTACAGTGATCTGGGCCTGCCACAGCACAGAGCCTAGTGGGGAATTAGACAAGGACACCATCCTAATTCAGTAAGAGCACCTACACAGGAGCAAGATTCTCTGAGGAGGAAGTCAAGTCCTGAACAATAAACGGGAATGAACCAAGTCTGGGGTGAGAGGAGAGAGTCCTAAAGAGAAGTGTTGTTTGTATACAAATCTGGCGGTGAGAGAACATAGGGTCAGACTGGCTGAAGCATAAAAGGATTGGGGGTTGGGGGTTGGGTAGTAATTTCAGGTACAGCTGGAGAGCCAGGAAGGGACCATATTCATTAATTCAACAATTTGTTGAGTCCTTACTGAGCAGTTGAAGTTTAGTGGTTAAGATCCTGTTTTGGAAGGCAGGCTGCTTCAGCTCTACCATTTACTCCATCTTCAGTTTCCTTATCAAAAAAGAGAGGCCAGGTACTTCCCTGGTGGTCCAGTGGCTAAGACTCCGAGCTCCCAATACAGGGGGCCTGGGTTTGATCCCTGGTCAGGGAACTAGATCCCGCACACCACAACTAAGAGCCCTCATGCGGCAACGAAGATCCCGTGTGCCGCAACTAAGACCCGGCACAGCCAAATAAATAAATAAATATTTTTTAAAAAAATTATTAAAAAAAAAAAAAAAAAAGAGGGGCCATGATAAGATTCTACACTGCATAGAGTTGTTCTGAGGATTTAACAGGTGAATGTGCTTACTACAGAGTGAGTGCATAATGAATGCGTGCCCTCATTCCAAGATGCCAGGCACTGCTCTGGGCTAAAGTGGTGGGGAGGAGACATGGTCCCTGCTCTCAGCGAGGGAGGGGCTCTCTGTTACCTCAGAAGCTTGGATTCGTGCTGACAGCAGCAGAGCAGAGCCCCTGACTTGTTTCGAATAGGGGAACGGCCTGGTCAAAACTGTGTTTCAGAAAGATCACTCTGGCTGCAGGGTAAAGGTTTACAATTACGGGAGACTCAAAACTTGGGATCATACGGGAGATGGAAGCAAAGGTTGGGTTCCTGATAGAAAAGTACAAGACGTGGTATTCCCTCCCTTTTGCACGCGGAGACCACCTTGGGACTTGCCCTTTGAGAAGCTGTGAAAGCCCCTTCCCCCAAGGAGCCTCCTCACCACCCTCCTCAGTGCTCACAGGGCATAGTTCTACACAGTCCTTTATATCTGTAAGTGTCCGTAAGCGCCCACACAGGTCGAGACCACGCAGGGCAGACACGCAAACATCTGTTGGACTAAATCCTGCCTCGATCCTCACAGCACGGTCCCTGCCATGTCTTCTCACCTGAGCAAGAGTGGCCCAGGTCACCTTAGCTCTACTGCGGAAATGAACATCGTGGGGGTTAGCCTTCCTTACGTCCACCAGCTTCACTATAGGAACTTACCATGTTGTACACAAACCAGCACCCTCAACTGACAAACCCACCACCGACAGCGCCAACTGTCAAAGACGCAAGGGTAGCTGTGTCACTTCTGCAAAACCATTCCTGAATGCCACACCAGGGCCTAAGGACCCAAAGTCCTTAAGCCTGGCATTATTCAAAGTGTGCCATTTTTGTAGCCTTACCTCTCACATCTCCTAGTGTCGTCCCTGAGGCTCCAAGTATTTTACTCCTTATGGTTTGCTGAAGTGAGTTATACTGTTCTACCTGGAAGGCCGTTTTGTCCTTTCTGTTTTGTGAATGTTGAGAACTCAAGTTCTGACACAAATGTCCTCCCCACCAGTTCCTTCAGGTCACTGATTTTTCACACCCCTTCTAACCCTTCACTCTGAGTCTTTTAAAGTGATGGCATTCTTTAAACAAAGGAAACTGAACATAGAATCTTAAAAGTAGAAGTAAAAATGAACAGGCTGAAGCAAGAGTCAGGCTTAAAGTTCCAAACTGCCACACACTCACAGAACCTCATGCTCAGATGGGACAGAGTCTGGGGAACCCAGTCACATGCTGATGAAACATTAAATTGCTACAACCTCCCTGGAGCACAGTCTTGATGGCAGCTATCAAAAATTTAAAATACACCTTTGACTCAGAAGTTATACTTTCAGAGGTAAATATTACAACCATATTCCCACAAGAACGCAAAGATGTGCAAATTGCTCACGCCAGCACTGCTAAATGTGCTCCAAAGGGAAAGTGGGAGAGACTAAATCACACAGGATATCCATATATGGGAAAACGAAAAGCCCTCCAAGATACTCTAGTAAGTGGGAAAAAGATAAGCTGTCACTGCAGCACTGACTTACAGCAAATAATTTTCAGGTCCACCAGGGGAAACTGACACCTGCATCAGAATACTAGGCAGCTACTAAGTAAAAAGGTGAGAAACTAACCAAATGTCCATTAATAGAGGATTGATTATATAAATATGGTAGATCAACACAATGACTACGGACTATATAAAAGAACAAAGAAGTCCTCTGCGGAGCGATATATTAAAAAAATAACTCTAAGATACAGTTAAACAAAAAGATACAAAATAACATGTATAATATGCTACCTTTTGTGTAAAAGAAGAAAAATAACAATCATCTTTCTTGTATTTTGATAAAGAAATCCTGAGTACCAGTGGGCTTATGTGTAGGGGAGGGCATACGTGAACCATGGGTGGAGGGGGAAGGTCTCAAGAAGACTTTATACTGCATACCTTTCTGTATATTTCTGGAAACCACAGGAATTTATTAACTATTCAACAATGTTTTAAATTGAGCTAGATCTATACTATCTGTGCATACAGGGAAAGATAGCTGAGATTTACTGTTAAATGGAAAAAAATGCAAGGTTTGGAACAATGTGCAGAATATAAACATGGTTAATTTTTGTATAAGAAAACATGCTTTTTATTAAAAAGATAATGAGGTCGTGAAAGACAAAGTAAGACTGAGAAACTGTTTCAGACTAAAAAGACATGACAACAGAATGCAATTCGTGATCCTGAACTAGAAACCAAATTGCTCTAAAGGATGTTGGGACAGCTGACAAAATTTAAATGTGGACTGTGGAGTGGGTAATAACATTAAATCAGTGTTAAATTTGATAACTACTGTGGTTAAGATAATAGCTCTATTCTTAAGAAATGCATGCTAAAGTATTAAGGAATAAAGACACAATGTAAGCAACCTACTCTCAAACAGGTCAGATAAAAAATCATATACATACATGTACATATATTTGGGAAAAATGGTAAAGCAAATGTTAGAATCTGGACAGGGCTCTATGAGAATTCCATGGTTTTTCCTTAAGTTTGAAATTATTTCAGAGGGGAAAAAAAAGAAAGAAAGAAAAAAAAAAAAAAAGAGTACCTGTGTACAAATATGAGGACGGAGAGGGAACAAAACCAAGAAGAAGCATCCACCTGGGTAGCCACTCCTCCCTGGGGCTTCACGGCACATTTTACAAACATTTAACTTCTAGTGATAATAGTGTTAAGTAGTATTTACTGAGCATTTATTATGTGCCAGACGTTGTTGTAAGTGCTTCTAATGGGTTAACTTAATGACTCCACATGAAATTCTAGGGTAGATGCAAACATTCTCATCGAGAGGAAGCTGAAATACAGGGAGGGTAGTCCAGGGCTGTGAGAGGAAGAGCAGGGACTGGGTCTGGGTCTAGGGATTCTGGCCCCAGAGGCAACAGCCACACTCCACAGCACTGTGAGTGCTGGTCACTGCTCTTGGGGCCTGAAGTTCAGCAGCAGTTCAGGCATCCTCTATATTCTGCTTTGCATCCATCCCCACCGTCCTCAAAGGCAACGCACTATTGGAAGCCTGGCTTAACCAATGTGAGGTGAAGGAAGGAAGAAGTTTTGGGATGAGATGATGCTAAAGTGGGACAAGAGCCAACATCACTGCCTTTGAGAACGGATAGGCTATTCTGTAGCAAAGGAAGATAAGAAATTCCTGAGTCTGTTTAGAAAATGTAACTCTGGTATCTAGGAAGGGAGGAAGGTTGTGCATATCTGACATCCCCAAACTTCTTCAGGGTGCCACCTGACGGCTTTGCACAAAAGACCTGAAGGGGTAGAATGGCAGATTTTTGCACAAAATGACTGCAAACATTCCAGTGCGTCAAAGAGAGACAAAGAGGTATGGCGAGAGTGGCTGGACACAGGGCAGACAATGGACAGAGGTATTCTGAAAAAGAAGTCTGCAGGTTGACCTGACAGGACCAACATTTGGTTCTGCCGACTCCCACAGGCTGCCAGCACTCACCGCAAAGCAGCCAATCACATCATTCTCTGCAAACTTGTCTCCGTAGTTTTCAAACCGGCTATTGGTGGACTTCTTCCCAGTGCCTCCATAGCCATAGGAGAAAGGCTCTTCGCCTGATGGAAGAAACAGGCAAAGGCAGGTTAAACCTGCGATGGTCACAACAGCCTTTATGGCTGTCATGTAGTTTTAAATAAAAAAATCATTTTCTTTACTAGTTTTACTAATCAGATGCTTTTGGCGGGGAAGGTAAGAAAGGTTCTGTTGAAAGGAAGCCCCTCATTATGCAGAACTTCTGAGGGCTTGATGGCCTTAGATGTTAAGTCTGGGAGTAGGAGCTGAACTGAACTGCTTTGCACAGAAAGGGAGAATTTGGAAAAAAAAGGGAGGAGGGAAGAGAGGAGCTGGGATGGAGGAAGGTTGTATGCTGAGATGCATCCCTTCGCTGTGACATTCAATATTCAGTTAAGTCTCCTAATGGCATCAATTTTTGGTGCCAATGAGTTTTGGTCAGAAATCAGTAAAAGGATTTTGCTTCTGCAGACCATGAGGTCTAACCCCTAGGAAAGGTACTGGATTGCCTTAGGCTACAGAACTGGGTGCCGATGCAATATGACTGAGACCCCAAGGGCCCTGGCTGACATCTGGGTTACAGAGAGATCCTAGGCCAGGAACCCAAGGAGCATCCGGCCAGTAAAGCAGGAGCCAACAGCATGAATTCCAGGCCCAGTTCTAGTATGAATTAGCTGTGTAACCTTGGACATCTGCTCCACTGTTCTGGGCTTTGTATCTTTATCTGTATCAACTACTTTCCACTTATACCTCAAAACTGAAAGAAAGATAAAAGGAGATGACACATGAATCTTAAATAAAAACTGCTAATACGTATCAAAATGAAAAGTGTTCACTGTTTTTAACCTAGCATTTCTACTTTTAAAGATAAGACTAATTACACACAAGGACAGCTCAAGTGTTTAACAGCAAAAATTTGCAATCAACTTAAATGACCTACAAAACATTGATAAATAAGTGATACAACTGTAAAGTGAAACATTATGCAGTGATCAAAAAAGCTATACTTATTTACAAAAATATACCCATGGATATTAAGCGGGGGTTACAGTAGTCCGTATAATGTGCCCCATCGGAGAAACACAAAGGACAAAGGAACTGTCTGGAAGACTACAGATGAAAATGTTAACATTGGTCGTTATCTCACAGGTTTAGGATTTTCATTTTTCTCCTCTGTAATGGCCTGAATTTTCACAAGGAGCACACATTATTTTCATTTTTTTCTTTACACGTTATTTTCATAATCAGAATGTTTTTATGACCAAGGAAGAAGGTCTCAGCATTGGTCACTGAAATCAGTCACTTGGGGTCAGAAGGTCACTGAGGCCTGGGGTTCTGTGAAAATTCAAAACCTCTCAAGGCAGCCCCTGCCTCTCTCCACCAGCCAGCCCTGGCCCCACTGGTCTCTGCTTTCTCTTTTACTCTGGGTTAAGCTCTGGACAGAAAATTCCAGATAGGACTTAATGGGACTTGAGGAACTCATTACTTTCAGCTTGGTTTGAGAACAGAAGACAACTGGTCTTTTTTTTTTTTAAGAAAGGGAACACTTTTCTAAAGAGAACTTTGGACCCTCTTCTTAAAGATGCAGGATGAATTTTTGTAGAAAAGTTGTTATATCACTGTGGTCCTTCCAACTGAATCCTGTATGTCTGAAGATGGGCAGTGGCACAAGCCTAATCCCTGTTGTCTGTTCCATCCCAGGGTAGTTCTGTTCTGGGTCCAATGTGGGAAAGAGAAACACTTAGGAAGCTTGAGAATCCAGGGACAGAGGCACCTGCTCTACTCTCTGGATTGCTTGGCTGACCTCCTCTTACCTAGCTGAGTGCTGCAGGAGTCCAGGGACCAACCAATACGGACAACGTGTGGGTCGGGCTCTGTAGATGGAAGGTGCTTCACAGAGATTTCCTCATTGATCTGGGAACAGAGAACAAGAGGGCTCAGAAGTGATTCTCTGGAGGCTGACGGGTTACGAGGCAATACAGGAGGGAAGTGCGCAGATGTTAAAAAAAAAAAAAAAAAAAAAAAAAAAAAAAAAAGAATGGCTTTTGTTGCTGGGGAAAAGGTATCTACACTGCTCTGAAGGGCCTGTTGTACTGAAACCAGGGCCTCTAAAGGGCTTAGGAGAGTTCAGGGCCACAGAGAAGGGAATTTCAGAAACAGTTATTTTTTAGTTTTAACACTTGCTACAGGGGAAACAGGGACTCTCATAACATTTGGTGTAGAAACATAAATTGGTACAATGTCTTTGGAGGGCAACTTAGCGGTCTTTATTAACTACAAATGCACATGCTCTATAACCAAGCAATTCAACTTCCAGTTTATCCTATAGATACATACACACAAAAATTTTCAGTGAGGCAGTGTTTATGTTGAAAAGGAAGGAAGGGAGGGAGGGAGAAAGCAAGTAGAAACCACCTATAAGGCACTGGTCACATTATGGCACATCCCTGCCACAGAATATGATGCAGTGGTTAAAAAGAATGAGGCAGGGCTGATACACTGGGGTATGGAAAAACGTCCAAGATACAGTATTAAGTAAAAGCAGCAGAAAGAATAAAAGGTACCTTCTGGGGACTTTGCTGGTGACGCAGTGGTTAAAAATCCGCCTGCCAATGCAGGGGACACAGGTTCGATCCCTGGTCCGGGAAGGTCTCACATGCCGCGGAGCAACCAAGCCCGTGCGCCACAACTACTGAGCCTGCACTCTAGAGCCCGCGAGCCACAACTACTGAAGCTCACGTGCCTAGAGCCCCTGCTCTGCAACAAGGGAAGCCACCACAATGAGAAGCCCGTGCACCGCAACTAAGAGTAGCCCCTGCCGCAACTAGAGAAAGCCTGCGTGCAGCAATGCAGACCCCACGCAGCCAAAAATAAATAAAAATTAAAAAGAAAAAAAAAAGGTACCTTCTGACTTAAGCTTTAATTAAATCAGAGGTTAGACTGTCTAATAACCAATATCTATCTGCATTAGATTGTGGCTTTCGGAAAGTTACCCTATGTCACTGACTTTTGCACACACATTTTTCACATTTTAACATCTCCAAAGTCAGGATATATCTTACAATTGATGTGTGAAAGCCCTGTCAGTATAACTGGCAGTGTTTCTCTACGAGTAGCACAAAACAATGCGCAACTTAGAAACAACGTCTTAGCCAAACAAATACGATAACCCTTGGTTCTTAGCTTCCACCTCTAAAAAAATGGGGGAAAACAGTATGTATTTCATGATGATACTGTGAGGATTAATGGAGATATCCATGAAAAGAACTTGGCACTGTATCTAGCACATGCAATGTGTTCTGTAAGTATTACCTATCACAAATAAGTTTAGATATGCAAAGGATACACAAGAAATTGTTAACACATAAGGTATATCTGGAGGGTAGGATGGGTATTGGGAGGATGTGAGTATAACTCTGGTTTTCACCCTATACTTTTTTGTGCCTTCTGAACTTTATTACACGAGCACATATTATTTTCATAAACATAACCAGACGTGGAACTGTGGAGAGATGATGGTAGAGGATGACCTGATGGCAGAACCTTTCTTTTTCCTGCTCTTCCCTGGCCTCCCTTTAATTGGTGACGAGCAATTCTTTCTAGCTCACTGCTCTTCCAAACAACTCCTTTTCCCAGTTCTACAAATATGTCATCCCTTGAATGGTTGGCTATACAATACCTGGGTCAAACCCCATCAAGGGAAAATCTGTTTGATGAAGCAATGTATGGTCGGCCTGCTTTCCCCATATATTATTTAGCAATGACATAGTTCTTCTGAGTTCATTTTACTTTTTTTTTTTTTTTGCTGGGACACAGCCTATGCTCAAGCAAATCTCTTTTGCAATCATGGCTCTGACCAAGGTGGCTGGTGACAGGCTATTCCAAAGGATGGACCTATTTTCTGTCCCTATCCCGCCTGGCTGCTCCCACTCACCTTCATCTCAAAGCACACACGGCCCCTTCTGACCCCATAGCTGGCACGGGCTCCTGACCACAGGTATGCAAAACCTTCAATTGTGAGTGGGTAGCCACTACTCCGGTCTCGGGCCACCTTGAAGTGGAGGTCGCAGTTATCTGTGGAGGAAAAAGCCTGTATTTGGCTGATGCTTTAATGGCCCCCAGGGGGACCGGCATAGGCAGAGGTAAGTTCCCCAAGAGCGTTAACCAGGAGTACACAAGCTGACACGTCGTGCGGGCAGGTTCATGAGAAGCCAGCCGCATCACCTAACCAGTCTCCCTTTTAGCACAAAGGCCCTGGACTACTGCAAACTGGCCTGCACAGGATGAAAACAGCCACTCCACATAGGAACGAGGGTTCTTCACCTGGCTGAGGTCCCAGGATGGCTGTCAGGGGGGCCCCTGGAAATAATACACCCATGCTTCTAATGGGGATGTACACTTGCTAGGGAGAGGGTCCATATTCTTACCAGTTTCAAGGGATTTTAGAATTTAAAAAGGTTAATTCCCACTGCCATACACTTCAACCATCTCCCATGCTAACTCTATGAGTGTGGAAGCCAGACTCCTCCTGCTGCCAACAGCTGCACAAACATCTGACCCTGACCCACACCCACCACCCAGGACCACTGTCAGGTGCACCACAGACTCCCACCTCCTCGTGTGGGCCTAGGACTCTGCTGCTCGGACTCTCCCCCCTCTTCAAGTCTTTTCTGACCGTCTCGTCCAGTAGTCTCTCTCCTTTCTCTAAAGGCTGAGGGCATGATCTGTACAACTGGCATTTGATCAGATGCTGCTTCATGGACCACCGCCACCCAATACTTTAAAAAATGTTTAGCTTTACTCTGGGTATACTGTCTTTGAGATCTTGCGATAGAAGGGACTGTGTACGAGATGTCTTTATCTCTTCCAGAGCATATAGCCTCTGGTCTATAAACATGAGCTACGTAAAGAAGTACATGAATGAACTGCTGTTAACTTTCCGCTCTGTTGAAAAGTGTAGTTCTCAGACTTGATTGGGTTTCTGGGTGTGTTTAAAAATTCGGATTCACAGGCTCTACCACTTAGAATTTGTCTTAGGAGGTCTGAGGAGGGACAGGACCTCTATATTCATCCTCCCAAGTGTTTAGATGCACAGTCAAGGGGAAAGCCACTTATCCAGAGGAAAGAAAACTGAACTGGAGGACAGACCAGGTTAATGCCTGAGAAGACAAAACGGCATTGGTTTCACCAGGAACGTGAGCAGCTGATGGAAACTGGGGAAACGGCTGTCAAAGAGTTAAGTTTCCCCAGCAGCACTCAGGTTCCCTTCCCGCTTAAATGACAACCCTCCGTGTTTACAGGGTGCTAGGGTTTTCCAACTTGCTCTGGTATCCACTCTCTGATGAATGTCACTCAAAGTCCTCTGAGGTATTACGGCAGGATTATTCCTCCCTGAAGAGAAGCTCAGAGAAGTAGAATGAGTTGCCCAGAATCTCACAGTTAGAGCTGAGAGCAGATCTTCTGTCTCCAAACCAGCACCCTCATTCTAGAGCTCTGTTGTTTCTCACATCTGAACTAACACTGGCTCTGGATGGTGCCGGGCAGGAATTCTGTGAAGGTTAAGGCAGCCTCCCAATACTGACTGGAAGGCAGTGTCAAACAGGCACTCCAAAGACTCACATGTGTCGATGGCAACAAGGGTGTCATCAAAGTCATCTTCATCCTCTTCAGCGGGAGGCTGAGGAGAGCGGCCCCTGTGTTATAAAGAGGTATTAAGTTACATGAGAACCGACAGACAAGGGAAGAAGAGAACTGAAGGTTCTGCCTGAATTTATAAGTGGCCTCCAAGCTGCTTCCTGGATTTCAAGTTCTTGCCACAGAGGTTAGCAAAAGAACTCTGGAACCTTATATCCTTGCAGTGAGAGCAACGACTGTTAACTCCTAGGGTAGGGTCAGGGACTGAAGAGGGCCTGCTCTGCTAACGAGGGCCATCAGAATCATTTAGAAAGCTTTTCCAAGAAGACTCTTCTCTCACACCCCCAGATTCTGATCCACCCCTTTACACGCTGAGAATTACCTCCATGCTGAACTCTGTTACCAGTGGGAGGCTATGGTAGCCCAAAGAGTACTGGGCCAGGAGTGGGAATCTGTAAGAATTTAGATAAACCTTTTATTACAATTTATCCATATTCCAGGCTTCCTAAAACTCCACATCTGAAAAGATTTGAAATGACCCTTTTTTTTCAGTCTCTTTCTCTTTAAAAGTGTCCTAAATTATGAACAAGAGTCACTCCTACCAAAATACTAAAAGGGACTATGTGAAAATACTGGTGGTTTCCAGCATATGGGAATAAGGGAAAGGGGTGGAAGTGTGGAGTCTAATGTTCAGCATCCTGCCTGGGACAGGCTGGATGACCTCAGCCCACCATATGCTCAGACCAGGTACACTGTGCCCATCTAGTTCCTGGCACTCCCCCAGCAGCAGGCTTCCCTCTGGTGGAGTGCCCTTCTGACCCTGCCAGTCCAAGGCTAGCACAGAGCCTGGTACAAAGAGATAGATCATCACATGGTAAGTCTATCCTAGGAAGCTTTCTCTGTCACCCCTGGATGAAAGCAAGTGCTCTTCCTCTGCTCTCCATCAGCAAGTAGCTCTAGGCCTCTGTTCTATGGGGGTAGTAGGAGAAACTCATAAGAGGTGGGTTCCATCTCCTGACTTTAGTCACTGCCATGAGACCCAGGCTCTGCCTTAAACATTCACAAGCTAATTAGAGGATGGACTCCACCAGATAGGAAATAAAATGTGTCAGATGACCAGTCCAGATGAATAGAGGAGTGATCATTCCTAGTTTCCCTGATTGGAAAAGGCTTCACACAGGAGCTGAAGGAGGGAAGGAGGAAGGGGTAGGTCTGGGCCTGGGGGCGAAGGGAGGGGGCAGGCTTGTCAGGGAAGGGAAAAGGAAATGACCAGGGGGAGGCCACTCCCACCCATGAGCTCCTGACCCTCACACAAAACCCACTGTCCAAATCACCTGTGCCTCCAGGGTCTATCCCAAGGGTAGGCACGTGTGAAAGCACTATGAGTGCTGATAATGAACGAATGAACGGATGGAAGGGGTGTGTTTCGGAGTAGGTCAGGAAATAAATCTTTCTTTCAACTGAGGGATATCAAGCAACCATTAAGAACAGAACACTGTGCTGGA
Organism: Physeter macrocephalus; assembly: GCF_002837175.3. Classification (NCBI taxonomy): domain Eukaryota; kingdom Metazoa; phylum Chordata; class Mammalia; order Artiodactyla; family Physeteridae; genus Physeter; species Physeter macrocephalus. The sequence continues at coordinate 10,776,782 of NC_041230.1, forward strand.
CTGCAGGGCAGTGGGGCAAAGGACTGAAAAGGCAGGCTGGCATCTCACATGTGTTTGAACTTTACCCTGAAAGTAATGGGAAGGGAAGAACTGAGGGAAGGACCAAATATTTAGCCAAGTTGAATCTGGTAGTGAGTGCAGGAAGAACTGGGGGAGAGTGTGAGGGAGGGAGAACTCTGCTCTGCCCCTCCCGGCTAGTATGAAGGTGCCAGTGGGCACCAGGCTACAGACATAGAGACCTACTGGAAAAAGGGTGACCACTGCCTCACAGACCCACCTCCTGTCCTCTCGGTGCTCGAAATACCCCCGTCCCCGGTTTTCTTCATAAGGCCTCTTGCGACTCTGGAACTGCTGTCTGTCTGGTTTGAGTTGAGATGCTTCGGGTGGGAGGAAGCTGGTGGGTGCTTCTTGCTTCATCTCTGTCTTCACTTCTACTGTCAGGACAAATCCAGATGGTCAAGACACTCAGAAACTCCTCAGCTATCACTCTTCTGGTCCCCTTTACCTCAGGAGATACTGGAAGGATCCTGACTATGGTGATGAGGTCTGGGCACAGGCATCTTGCTTAGTTCAATGGAAGCCTGCTGAGGGAGCCAAGACGGCTGTCCTGGAGAACAGGGCTAGAATAAAGGGAGGCTGGGGATGGACATCCAGGCACATCAGCACCAGCAGTTGATGGGGTAACAGATGTCAGTCAGATAACTCTCAGGCTTCGTAGGGAGGGAGAGGGGACTTCAGCACTAAACAAGGACAAGCTCGCTAAGGGCCTACCCAGACGAATGACTGCCTTGGCTACCTTGCCAAAGGCCCCATGAAAGTTGGCAGCTACCTTGGCCTGCACCAAGTGGGAGGGAGCCCCCAAAACTTCTAAGATTCCACAGTTCCACATTCTCTAATTTCTCCTCCCGAAGAATCTCTTCACTTCAGTTCTTACAAAGTTTCTTCAGTCTAGCAATGGAGGGGAGAAAGTCAATTCAACAGTGTTGTGGTCCCACAGCTAACTCTACCAGCTTTAATCACTCTATTACAAAGCCCAGAATCATTCCAGAAGGGAGGGTCTGCCGTTAAGCCAGCCCACAGGTGTGATGGCCTCATTAAGTCACACCACAAATAGGAAGTCAGGATGGGATAACATGCTGTGGACCACAGGAAAATCCCAGTCTCAGGCAGACTCCAAGAATCCGTGCCGAAACCCATGGATTCAGTCTAGCCTCATCTCTCTCACAGCATCTATGGATGCTGTGGATCACTCACATCTACACATTTCAGCATGCAACTCAAGACCACCCTGATCACTCCCTGGCTTTGGCATGCAGACCAAATCTCTCAGAGAAGGCTCCTCGTTTGCTAGGGCAGAGATGGTGCTCACTCACCTGAAGAGAACTTCCATGGTTCCCAGCACAGCGCTGGGCTCACAGGAGGCCTTGATAAATGTCTGCACGGAAAATACTCTCCTCGGGCCAAATGATCCCACAAGTCTCACAGAGCCTGACACAAATCTATGGTTTAACCTACATTCATTAAAATCCTGAGCCACCCACAAGAAATGTCTGGGGATTTCACTTTGTGGATGAACCAGAATGGAATCAGATAGAACCAGCTAGATTCAGTAAGAAAAGGCACTGGGGCCACAGCACAGTGAAAGGAGCACAAGACTGGGAGCCAGTCCTGGCTCTGTCATTACTCAACGGTAGGACCCTGCTTCCCCAATACTAGGACACTACTGGTGAGGAGTGCTGCTTACTGACCAAGAGCAATGGCCCAGAAGCCAGTTTCCTGGTTCCAACCCCGGCCCTGCCACCTCCCCCATCTGTAAAATGGGAAGACAGCTACATTACAATTGTGTTTCCCAAACTGGCACTACAGGGAACTTTGTTCTACAAAGACACATTTACATGTTTGGGAAATCCTGGGTTTAAACAATGTGACACAGAGTTTTTCCCAATCCAGGACTTCTCAGCATCTTTAATGCTCTAACGAGCACAGTGACTCTCCCAGAGGTGGAAGAGAATACGTTGCATTTTTCAGATGCGTTTGTCCAAGGAACCTTTTTCTGAGAAGTCCCTAATAATATCTCCTGGAATGATATTCTTCAGAACGTGGGAAACACTGGACTAGATTTAGAAGGTCCTTTCTGGCTTCCACATTCTAAGATTCTAAGTAAGACTCAAATATTGGCCTCCAGGTCTCAACTCTCTAGGATGTTGGTACTAACATCTGAAAACATACCTTGAAGACTCCCCTCTCCTAACACTTTGGAGTGGGACTAAGTTCTTTCCTTCAAAAAGACCTTGCCAGAGTGACAAAGCCCAAGTGGAATGCCCAAAAGAAAGATGCAAAGTCTCTGGGAAGATAGGCACTAGGCAGAAGGTAAGGGCCACCCACACATAGATTCTATTTCCTTCACGAGAGATAGATCATGTGCGCTTTCCTACCTGGGCGATAGGCCTGCTGCTGCTGGTCCATTTCCAGCGTTCTCCTCTCGTAGCCTGACTCGTTCTCTTTCTTGATGACCTGCGTCTCATAGAATTGGTTCTGCATGGTAATATTGTCCATGACATCTTAAAACAAAAAATGGCCAGTTAGAAAGGTGTTTCTTGGGACTAGAGGTAGCTTTTTAATGCAAAACGACACCATCCCCACTGGGGACAATTAGTCTGCCAGAGGCTAAAAGGTAGGATAACACCCTCAGATGGAAACCCACCTGGGCCATCAGGGGCCCCAGCTGCCTGAGGACATGCTCTCTTGACCCTCAAAAGGTTGGAGATCTATCTGTGATTGGGTTCTACAGAATTCCAACATACGAAACCAAATGAAGCAGAACTGCTCTGGCTGAAGCAAGGAGATGGGAGAGTCAGAGAAGGGGTCCAGCTTGACCTCGCCCTCTAAGTCCCCACTAGGGTCGGGGGTAACTCCACGGACACCTGGGATTCCACGGAGCACAGTTTAAAAATTACCAGCCTAACAAAAAATAAAAAAGAACAAAAAAAAAGAAAAAGAAAAATTACCAGCCTAGCTGTTCTCTGATGTGCTATAATGCTTAGAGTTACCTTTAGGGTACAACCTTAAAAACTCTTCAGAGCACAAACCAGTCCTCTGTCCGACCCAATTCACTATTCCCACCTGCATAGCCAACCCTCTTTAAGAATCTCTTGCGCGCTGCAATAGCTGTAAAGATCACGGGTAACCATCTCAGTTAAAGAGGAAATGGGGGAGGAAGGAAAGGAACTGTTAAGAAAACAGGAGTCATGATAATAGTGGCCTTCAGACTCATTAGGGATAAATCCTAAAATACTTGGAGTTAGGTGGGAAGGGTTTCAGGAAGGTGTCTTGTGGGTCCAGGAGGAACTCAACTGAAGGGTGGCAAGAATAACAATATCAGGGAATTCCCTGGAGGTCCAGTGGTTAGGACTCGGCACTTTCACTGCCAGGGCCAGAGTTCAACTAAGATCCCGCAAACTATGTGGCACCGCCAAAAAAACAAGAAAGAAAGAAAGGAAAAAGAATAATAACATCAACTATTTATGAAGTACATATTACATACCAGATGCTGGGATACAGCCGAGAATAAGCTCGCCCCACTAAACCTTCAGTTTAGTAAGACAACACACATTAAACAAATACGTAAGCACAAAAATTATGATTGGGTTAAGGGCTATGAAGAAGTACCAGGAGCTAAGATCAGGGACCCAGAAAGTAAGAGATAAGCCTTGACTCAAAGGATACATAGGTGATGATAATTCAGTGACGAGAATGGAGAAAACATTCCTGGGGTTGGGATGACACATGTGAGAGCTCAGAGGTGGGACTAAAACCTGAAACTCCCTCAAGAACCTTGTAGGCAAACCCAGAGAGAACTCTGGAAACCTAGGGTTAGTAGTAAGCAGGTTCTCCACCCCAGGGGCAAGTTTTGCTAGGTGCCTCCAGAGCCCTACTAGTGGCTGTGCCAGGACTAGTGAGGCAGAACCACAGGGAAGGGCAGACTATTCTGCTGCTTGCTAACTGATTGGATCCTTTCTCAGAGGACAAATATATCTGGGCACAAACCAGGTGCGGCCAAAGGGAGGAAAGTCACAGATCACGTGGTCTGCTACAGGTCTGTTTACCAGGATTGAAGGAAGGGTTGGAGGTGGGCATAAAAAGGGACCCAAAGGATTTTGTTGTAAGGGGTAGGGGAGAAAGGAAGACACAGAATAACCCCTTAATTAGAACACAAGGGACCCTTTCAAACCATTTTCTTTCTTCCAGGCTCCAAGCACACTGCTCTTCTCACCACGGAAGCCTCCATCTCTCTTTCTGAGAATCTCCTGTGCTCACAGAGGAAGCCTTGCTCAGAGAAGCTATGGTTCTGGGGCTCTTCTCCGCTCTCTAAAACATCCACCTCCTAATAATAGACAGGTCCAGTGCTAAGCCCCTTATGAACGTAATCTCATTCATAACAACCCTGGGGGGTGGGGACACTATTATTATCCCAATTTTACACAGAAGGGAACCAGGGCTCACAGAGGTGAAGTGACTTGCCCAAGACAAAATCTGAGTCTAGAGTCTATGCTCTAAAGCACATCACTTTTCTTTGGAGCCACCTCTAGCCACTGGCCCTTCTTCCTAGGCATTCCTGCCAGAGTCTCGCCTGCCCTAGGCAGGCACACTGGGCCACTCCTTCCTTCCTTCACAGGTCTCCGTAATGGGAAGTACTTTTCCCAGCATCTGAGTCCTAGACAATCGCTCTCCACCCCACATCTACCCTCAGATTGCCCTGCTCCAGGAGATTCCATCTCTCTTCAACAAGTAAATACCCAATGCCAACCCCAAATCCAGTCTCTTCTCTGACCCCCTTGCTCTCCCCATTTCCTTAGCCCTATGGCTGAGAATACCCTCTTTTCAGAGAAATAACACAAACTCTGAATGCCAGAGTCCTTTCTACTTACTCTTCAACCTCTCCGATCCCTGTCCTGCTAGAAAGCCACCCTTTTCTAACTCCAGATTTAGTCCCTCCCATACCGGGGTCGCCTCCCTTCAGAAAGTAACAGATCTACTCCAACCCCTCTCCTTCAGAGTCACACCTTCTGGCTGATGCACAGGTTCCCAGCTACCCCTTGAGGCCCCCCCAATCCCCGGGCACAAAAATAACTGCTTCTGGGGACCAAGGAGCCCTCTTGTGGAGATGCTCAGCCCCATAAACACTCCCCCCTACTCCACCCTGAGGTCCCCAGCCAAGTCAACAGGTTTTCTTTCGCCCTACACACTCTCCCCTCCCCCGTATTTGACAGACCAGCTACACACTCCTGTGCTGGACACAAGGATCCTCTATCCCCTAGATACTCCATCGAGTATCTACTTGTTATCTACCCCACCCACCCCCAACTACCCTTGTTCTCCAAACATCCCATACTGTTAATCTAAGACCATTCAGCAGCAGCCACTGCGTTATTCGTTCTCAGAGCCTTCCCAGCTCTAGACCTCCAGGTCTCTCACCCAGTGAAGCATCCTTCTCTCCTCTACCAGCTTCTGGACACCAAGGTTCCATATACCTCCTCTACAAGTCAACCAGAAGGTGCCCAGATTGCCAGCATCAAATGCCCAGGTTGCCCCTGCCTCAAGGTTGGCCTTTCAGCCCCAGATCTGGGTCCCCCAGGCCATCCTCAGCCAGATGGAAGTCCCCCCTAGTACAATCACGTGGTGGTCTCCCACATCCCGTAAGTGCTCCCCAGTCAAACACGAGAACACACAGTCCATCAGACCCTCCCCGGCCAGACACCAGCACTCCATTTTAACCAACCCATAAGAATTCTCGGTACCCCATCCAACACCAAACTCCAGGACCCTCCATCCTCAAAACTCTCCTAGCCCTGAAAACACGTCTCCCAACGCCCAGCCCATAGACTGGGCTAGCATGGCTCCCAAGCCTACCCAGCTGTAAACCCTAAGATCACCATTTCCAAGATCCTCCTCAGCCCCCCGATTGAAAACCTCCTGTTCTTCCGACTGTCTCCGGCTCCAGAAACCACGGCTTCCGGTTTCCGAGCTCTAGACTCCGGAATCCTCTACACCCCCGGACCTTCCTCATCTCCGAAACCGAGAGCCCCCACTCCACTATCTCCCCTGCACCGAACGCCAGGATCCACCCTCCGATCGGCCTTGTCCCCAGATCCTTTTCAGCGGCGGATGGCGCGATCCCCCGATCCTCAGATCGTCTCCCCGACCTCAGGCGCCGGGATCCCGCGTCCCACAGCCCTTCCTCGCCCGGACTCCGGGCTCCCCGGCCCCCGCCCCGCGCACTCTCACAATGTCCGTCCGGCCCCGAGTAGCCGCCGGGCTCCGGGTGCGGCTGCAGCCCGGGCGTGGGTGGCTGCGCGGTCCCCTCCAGCTCGGAGCCCCCCTCGGTCTCGACCTCCTCGTTGTTGTGCCCGGGTCGCCCCGGTTCGTCGTCGGCCTCGAGCTCCCGCTCGTCGTCGGGCTCCTCGGCCTCCAGCGCCGCCTGCAGCCGCTCAGCAAGCTCGGCCTTGAGGCCGCGAGTGTCCAGGCCGCGGCGCTGCAGCTCCTCGCGAAGTTCGTTCACCTTCAGACGGCGTACATCCATGGCCCGGGCCCCCGGGGTGGCCCCCGAGCCCGGCCCGGCCTCCCAGGGCTCAGTCCCCCTTAAACCTTTCCTGTCAGGAGGCGAAGGGGGAAAGGGGGGGGCCCCCCACTCCAATGGCGGCGGCGGCGGCTCAAAATGGCCGCCGCCACCGCCTCCCCCCTCCTCCGTGGCCCCGTGCGATGCAACACGGGTGCCAATTGGCCATCGCATGAGCGCAACGGGCGCGGGCCCAGGGGCTCAGCCAATCAGAGCGCGTCTTTCAAAAGAACGTCAATGAAAGGGCTTAGGAGCTGCCGGGGAGGAAGCGTTGGCCTACGTCGGAGCTGGGACCGAAGCGGGAGGGCGGGAAAAGGAGGAAGGAGGAGCGCGCGGTGATTGGGTAGTGCCCGCGCGCCCGCTCCCGTAGGGTCAAATGAGGGAAAGGGAGTAAAGATTTGGACCAATCAGTGATGAGATCTCAGAATGAGCGCCCCCACCCACCCACGGCCTTTCCTGTGCGGTCCTTTCATCAAATTAGTGTCTCTGTAACACATATCTTGATTGGTCTAAATCTCCCGCCCCTAAAGGAGTCCAAGCGGGTAAAACCACTAGAAACCAATCAAATGGAGGGTCGGTAGACACCCCCGCCCCCCTTTCAAGATTGCCTTTAGGAGACCGGAAAGAGATGAATTCATTAGGGACCTGCCCCTTGCCGTTAGGGCGGTTTCAAAACACTCTGTCCACCAATCTCAGTTACTGTCTTATCTCACTAAAGCTAGTACAGTTGCATCGTTTTAGGAAAACCTACCCAGATTGGCCATTCTGGTTACGGTCGGCCTTACGAATATTGCTGTAGAGGGAAGTATACGAAATCGAGATTAAGTAGATAAATTATTCTTAATCTGGAAGAAACTCAGTTGCCTTTATGAAAAGCAGCCCTTTGACTTCAGAGAATCCTGAAGGTTTGAAAATAGAGGCTAGACTCACAGCGGGAGAAAAGTTGTAAAGGGAATCGCACTCTCTCCCCTTTGATAGTACACATCTCACGGGGCGCCTCTTTTTAGCTGCGCTACCGTCTTCCTCTATGGTTGGTATCTTACGTGGAATGGGCACTCTGCACGCGATCATAGAGCCTTCCCCTCCGGAAATACCTCCACAATTTCAGGGGTCTCTACCCCACATCCTCTAAACTGCTGTTCAGTAGATCTGCCTTTTCGGTGTCTATATTGACAAGCTCAAACACACAAGTCCGTAGTTAAGCCTCACTCTACTAAACTCCACAGAGTTTCACAATGTCTAACACTGCACCACCTGTCGCCTCTAACTCAAAAGACACAAAGCTTCTGTAAGGTACACTATCGAGATACACAATGCAAAACGCCCGCTGCCCACTGAGCCGTACCTAAAGCCCACAAAAGCCACACAAAACCTCTACTAGACAAAGGCGCACACACAACACAGATAAACAAATGGCGTGTGTGGGATCAGAAGCATCAATTCAGGGGATAATACACCAAACTTCGGTGTAGATGAGCCCACTAAGGTCGCCACAGGCAGGCGGCTTCAAATGATAAAGACACACAGGACACTTACACTACAAGCTTACACCACGACAACCTAGACACACAGCACCCACTCAGAAGCGGGACAGACACTCACGTGGGCCCGTAGGTTCCAGTCCAGACACCCCGCCCCTCGCCCACGTCCGACTTCCTCTCTCCTCCCAGCTTCCCACAATGATTTGTTCTAAAAAAGTTTGTGGCCCGGATTGAACTGTTCTCGGTTCGCAGGAGCCACCACCGGGGGGCGTCCGGGCGCTGCCAAGGATTCCTCCATCTGCTGCTGGACACACCCAGGAACTTGTGCCTGCGATGCTTGCAAAACACAGTGGGCTTGTCTTGGCAGGAGTCCCTTTGTGGGCTCGTGATTATCGGAGGTGCTCTGTGCCTGTGTTTCTATGTGAATCTGAACGTTTGGGTCTGTGAGTGCCCTATACGTACTCTATATGTCTGAGTATTTGTGTCTGTATCTGTTACTCTAGTTTCTTCCTATTCCTGGTGACTGCCTGCCTGTGCATGTTTGTAAACATGTTTGCATCTGTGTAATTTTGTGTTTCTCTGTGTCTGAATTTGTGTCTCTGTATTTGTGACCAGATGTGCTTGAGTGTGTCCATTAATTCATGGGTCTGTTACTTTGGAGAGGGGTAGGGTCTCTGTGTGACCCTGTGAATATCTATGTGCCTATTCCTCACTAGGGGTTTCAGTGAGTCTGCTTTTGTTTGCCTGTCTTTTTGTCTATGTATATGTTCATTTCTACCCTCTTTAGTGAGGGGAGAACTCCAAGACCCCACCAAACCCTCCTTTTTACTGGGGAAACTGAGTTGCCAGGGAGAGGGGGCCCATATGACAGCTAAGTGGAGACAAGAGGAGACAAGCATGGTTACAAAGTTTTATGTGATCTGAGCCCCACTGGAGGTTTCAGAGTCCACACTCTGTTCAGGGGGCATAAGGGACTGGCTCAGGGGGGCAGCATGGCCCCAAAGGAGGGAGTTTGTCCTTTGGGGAAAGGAGGCATCCTTAATGCATTGCACAGGCTTGAGGGGGCACACCCCCCATGAGGGCAAGAGGAAGCAGAGGTGGCTAAGAAGGGAAGGATAAAACTATCCCACAAAGGATAAAACTATAAGTTTAAAACCTTGGAATTGTATCTTAGAATTCTAGACCTGTAGACTTTTAGAATCTTACAACATGTGAATCTTAGAACTATAGTGCCTAGAATCTTAAGATTTAGAACTGTGAATTCTTGGCTCCTTAACTAAAATCCTAGAAAGACAGAATGCAGCATAGAACTTAAAGGTGTCCAAAATTAAAAATGATTAAAACTTCGGCATCTTGTTAGTCACCACCAACTGTAGAGTCTTATACCATAGATGCTGAGGATCCAGAATCTTAGACCAATAGGATCTAGAGTGCCTTGGAACACAGAACAGAACAACATTAGAATCTTAGAGTTTAATAATCTAGAACCTTGAAGCATATGATCCGGAATCTTAGACACAGAGAATCTAGGTTCTTAGACTAGGTCTTGGAACATTGCATCTTAGAACATTAGACCTTAGAACCTCCATCTTTAGACTCTTAGAACGTTCTAATTGCAGATTCTAGCATTTTAGATCTTTAGGATCCAGAATCTCATAACAAAAGTTTTGAGGATCATAAAGGCTTAGAACCTATAACTGACCAGCATTAGAATCTTAGAACTTGAGAAGATCAAATCTTGAAGCTTTATGATCCAGAGTTTTACAGCCAGAGAAATTATACTCTATGAGGCTCGGAACATCAAATTCTAGAACATCAGACCTTAGAACCTCCATGTTTAGAACTGTAGAATTTTTACAATTGTAGACTCTTACACCCTAGGGATTCAGAACCCTAGAAAAATAAAATCTAGAATCATAGAGCCTTAGATCCTAGAATTAGAATCTTAGAGCTTTAGAACCTAAAATCTTGTGGGCTTTATCAAGAATCTTAGAACCAGAAAAGTCTAGAGCCATAGAATCTCACAGCCTTAGAATACAGGCCTTAGAACTTCCATGTCTAGAACCTTAGCACTTTAGAATTAGAGACTTTGGAATTTCAGGTCCTTAGAATCAGACTCATCTTTGAAACTTAGAACCTCTGAATCTAGACTCTTTAAACCTTAGAATCTAGAATCTTGGAATGTTAGACCTGGGAGGACCCTTAGGGATTGCAGTCCAATCCCTTCCTTTTACACATGGGGACACTAAGGTGTGGAAAAGGGAGAGGATCTGTCTGGGATGGAAGTGGAATGGGTAGGAGGAGAGGGCTAAGGTTGGGGGTAAAGCCTGGAGTGGGAAAGTGAGGGGGGGGGGTCCCCCAGTGGCAGTGCCTAGCTTGGGTCCTGAGAGGGAGTCCCAGGTGGAGGGTTGTCTCAGGCGCCATCCTCCTGCCCTGGGGGTGCTGGGGAGCTCCTGTCAGCAGGCAGGGCGGGGCTAGGAGCTGTAGAAGGGCAGAGGACATAGCGTCCAGCAGGATGGACCTCAGCGGCGGTGAGGCAGCTGCAGGAATCCTTAGGGTCAGGCTGAGTTGGGGGGTCAGCTCCTCCAGCAGCTCCAAGTGGTTCAGGATGACCCCCACCCTCATCCATGTTGACATAGAGGATTTCATCTGGCTCCTGGGCAGGGGGCAGGGCCTTCAGCGTATTCTCCAGATCTTCCCGAAGCTCTGCAAAACTCGGCCGGTCTCGGGGGTTTAGCTCCCAGCACCGGGACATCAGGGCATACCTAGGGTAGCAAAATGAGGAGTGGGAGACTGAACAGGGGAGCATTCTGGGAGTTTGGGGGCATTTTAGGACACTCAGAGGACTGAGGGTATTACAAGGGAGTGGAGGGAACTGTAGCAGTTCGGGGGGCATCTATGGGGACTTGGGAATTCTCAAGAGTTTCTGAGGTGGGTCCTGGGACAGACACTCAGGAAATGGAAAAAGTCTTGGGAAATCTCTCTGGGTAGGGGGTGATGTTCTAGTGAGGGTTTGCTAGAGTAAAGCTTCCCAGTGTGGTTCCCCAGAACAGACTCTAGCATCAAAGCTTTGCAAGCTGTATTGATTTAAAATATGTACTCAGGGACTTCCCTGGCGGTCCAGTGGTTAAGACTCTGTGCTCTCACTGCAGGGGGCACGGGTTCGGCCCCTGGTCTGGGAACTAAGATCCCGCATGCCACACGGCGTGGCCAAAAACAAACAAATAATAAATAAAATTAAATATGTACTCAAATTGTTTGACATTCCTCCCTTCAAAAGATGGAGGCTACCTTCCCTCCCCTTGAGTGTGGGCTGGATTTAGTCACTGGATTCTGACTCGGCAGCAATGATAGTGTGTGTGATTCTGAGACTAGGTTGAAAAGGTATTGTGGATTCCTCCTTGTTCTTTCTCTTGAAACGCTCATCTGGGGGAGGCCAGCCGCCATTTCATGAGGAAACTCAAGCAGCGCTATAGAGGGGTCCACGTGGCAAGGAACTGAGGCCTTCTGCCACAGCCACGTGAGTGAGCCACCTTGCAAGAGGTCTTCCAGTCTCAAACTTCAGACGGCTTCAGCCCCAGCTGACATCTTGACTGTAACCTCATTAGAAACCCTGATCCAGATTACCCTGCTAAGCAGTTCCCAGACTCCTGACCTTCAGAAACCATGCGAGGTAATAAATGCTTGTTGTTTTAAGGTACTGGATTTTGGGGATATAGATGACTAATACACCAGCCATGCAGCCTTTGGCAAATGATCTTCCCTTGATGTGGGCCTCGGTTGCGTTTCATCTGCATGTGGGAATAATAAGGGTGCCAACCCACTTCATGTGGCTGTAGTAAGGACCAAATGACTTAATGCACGCAAAGCACTTAAAACCATACCTTCTAGTAAATTCTATAGAAATGTTAGCTATTCTTACTGCCCTCAGCTCTTGGAGCACCCAAGGAGGACCTGGAGAGTCTGAAGCCCCAGGCTCTCCCCTCGTGACCCAAGCAACATCTTCTCTTTACCCCCAAAGTGCTCTTCTCTGTGTGTTCCATGGGATGGCAAAATTTGATAAGCACCACCCTAAAGGATTCTGAGAACATCTCAGAGGAGCCTGGCGAGTTTGGAGAAGCTCATTATAAGGGTTTGGCAGAGGGCTCTGGGTGTTGAAGAGCACGTGGGGGGAGTGTGGGTGCCCAGGAGTCTGGGAGGAAGTAGAATTCTTTGCAAGTGGGGACGTGTCATTATTCACTGCCCACGGATACCTGGCCAGGGTAGGGGTGTTGCTCCAGCCTGTATTCCACACACAAAGCAAAGGAGGAAAGGGCACCTTTTGCTAATTCATACCTCATGGGCTAATAGTGGTTCTGTGGAGCATGGGTGAGGGGTCAGGTGGGCTCCTCAACAGTCTGAGGGATTCTGTGGTTTTAGAGGGTCCTGGATATGTCAGGGCCATGTGGGGTGCTCAGGGTTTTGGGATAAAATCTGAGATGGGGGGAGGGGATCCTCAGGGTCCTCACAGTCCATCCAGACAGTCCACAGGCTGCTTCAGGCGGTTTCCCTGGCGCAGGTAGTCATAAATCTCGCTGTTCTCCACTCCTGGATATGGGGTTTGGCCTCGAGTGGCAATCTCCCACATTGTTACCCCAAAGGACCACTGTGGTGGGGCAGAAGGGAGAGAATTTAGGGGGTCTCTCCTGCACAGACGCCCTCACCCAACATACAGATTCATGGGTACCCCCACACTTACGTGTACACAGCTATCTTTGTGGGTGCATCACAGCTATTCACAGAAACACTTCGGTACAGGTACACACTTATGGAGGCAACTTGTGTGCACACATAGACCTGCCCACCCGTGCAAACAATCATACGCTCCACGGACACGTGGTCTCGGGTCACCCTCCACACCCTGGCCATACACATGTATACACCTACCACTGCCTCTCCCAACCTAAACTGTCTACATATCCCATGTAGCAACCTGTCACCATGCACCCATGGGCCTATGCATACCCCCAGCATGTCCACACCGCCGTTCACAGATGCCCGCCACACATGGTCCACGTGGCGGACCCCTGTGCAGGGAAGCCCTCACGTCCCAGTGAGCCCAGGTCTGGTGTGAGATGATCAGGCCACGCCCTCCCCCTGCTCTCCACTCCTGCCAGGGGTGCACGTACCACATCGCTCTTGCTGGTGTAGACGCGGTCAGCCAGGCTCTCGATGGCGATCCACTTGACTGGCATCTTGGCGATGCGTCCCTGGCGGTAGTAGTCCCCGTTGTAGATCTTCTTGGAGAGCCCAAAGTCCGCCACACACACCGACATGTTCTCGTTCAGCCTACCAGATTGGGGAGAGGAATGGGGTCACGGCATCAGCCCCCTCCACCAGGAAGCCTGCCCTTACTCTCAGACACGTCTCCATCTCTTGCCCTGGCTGTCCTGCTTGGGGCAGGGGATCAGTATCCCCGCCTTGCCCCAGACTGGGAGGGAACCATGTTACTTCTTATACCCTCTGTAAAAGGTGGGTGGGAAAAGGGCTGCTATGGGCCTTCCCAGCTCTGGCTTTTTGCCAGATTTTAAGGTCTTTCCTAGGCTCCTTGGGTTGGAGTCTCTGATTTTTTTTAACTGTGTTTTTGAAGTATACTATATACACAGAAACATGCACAAATCTTAAATGAAGAGCTCACTGAATTTTTTAAAAAATAAATTTATTTATTTATTTATTTTTGGCTGAGTTGGGTCTTTGTTGCTGCACGTGGGCTTTCTCTAGCTGCAGTGAGTGGGGGCTACTCTTTGTTGTGGTGCACGGGTTTCTCATTGCAGTGGCTTCTCTTGTTGCGGAGCACGGGCTCTAGGCGCGTGGGCTTCAGCAGTTTGGCTCGTGGGCTCCAGAGTGCAGGCTCAGTCGTTGTGGCGCACGGGCTCAGTAGTTGTGGCGCACAGGCTCAGTAGTTGTGGCGCACGGGCTTAGTTGCTCCGTGGCATGTGGGGTCTTCCCGGACCAGGGCTTGAACCCGTGTCCCCTGCATTGGCAGGCGGATCCTTAACCACTGCGTCACCAGGGAAGCCCGAGCTCACTGAATTTTCATAAACACACCCAGGTAATCAGAAACAGAACATCCTGGGGCATCTGTGCAATGGAATACCACACAGCAAAGAAGAAGTACTACTGATACGTACAATGACATGGACTAATCTCAAAACTTCATGCTGAGCAAAATAAGCCAGACACAAAGGGGTCAAAATTGCGATTCCACTTACATGACATTTAAGAAGAGGTGACAGAAGTTGATGGGGACAAAAGTAAAGAATAGTGGTTACCCCTTGGGGGCAGTAACTGGGAAGGGCAGGAGAGAGCCTGCCAAGGGCCTAGAAATGTTCTTTATCTTGATCTAGTGGTGGTTGTTTCCATGGGTCTATAGACACGTAAACATTCATTGAACTGCATGCATAAAATGTGCATATTTTAGTGTATGTAGAATAGACATCGATTTTTTTAAATGAGAAAGAAAGATTACCGGTCCTTCCTTCCTAGCGTATAATTACCCCTCCTAGGGTGATCAAGATCTTCACTTCTAGCAGAATAGATTACTTGTGCTTGTTTTTGTGCTTTATATAAATAGAAGATTCCCTGATTCTTGCATCTGAGTTTCTGGGATTCTGTTTTTTTTAAGAATTGATGATTTCGGGGACTTCCCTGGTGGCTCAGTGGTTAAGAATCCACCTGCCAATGCAGGAGACATGGGCTCGAGCCCTGGTCCGGGAAGATCCCACATGCCGCGGAGCAACTAAGCCCGTGCGCCACAACTACTGAGCCTGCGCTCTAGAGCCCGCGAGCCACAACTACCAAGCCTGAGTGCCACAACTACTGAAGCCCGCGTGCCTAGAGCCTGTGCTCCACAACGAGAGAGGCCACCGCAATGAGAGGCTCACGTGCAGCAACGAAGACCCAACGCAGCCAAAAATAAAAATAAATAAATTAATTAATTTAAAAAAAAAGAATTGATGATTTCTACCCAGGGTGATGGACTTGGGTAATGACCAACCAGAACAGACCCTGGAGGCCCCTAATATGCTAGGAGTTAACCTTTAACTGCTGTGTCTGGGGGGAGGGGGTTGGAGATGGGTGATACTCAGGCATCTAAGCTGGTGGCTGTGGAGCACATGGGAAGCTTGGGGAAGTGGCCAGTTGCCAACTTGCCAACAGGTAAGGAAGTATTTTAACAACTTAACAGAAAATGTGACAGGTGCATAACAATTGATTGTCCGCCCTGATTTTTGGTGTCACTGTTACATTGTGGGCTTGACTAGGATCAGCCCACGTTACAGAAATAAAAGAACTTCCATTTTGACTGAGTCTATTCATGCCTTTAGACCTCCTTTCCAGTTTATAGGCAATAAAGGGAACACAGGAACAGGGCAAATGCCACCACAAGGAAACAGACACATCTTGTACATGGGACATCCTACAAGACAACTGGCCTGATCTCTTCCAAAAGAATATGCCACAAAACTATACACAGGTAGTGGTGGTGGAGGGTAATTCTAGATTAAAAGGGACCAAAGGGGTACAGCAACCAAACGCAATCTGGGAACTTTGCGTAGATCCTGGTTTTGGGGGAAAAAATATCCCGAAAAGACATTTTGGAGGACAATCGGAGGAACTGGAACATGGATTGGATAGTAGGTTGTGTTATACAGAATTATTGTTAATCTTCTTAGGTATGATAACAGAATTGTGATTGTTTAGGCATAAGTCCTGATTTTAGGAGATACCTACTGAAGATTTAGGGGTGGAATGTCACCATCTTGGCAACTTACTTTCAAATGGTTGAGGGGAGAGAGAGAAAGAGAAGAGAGGTCAAATATGGCAACATCTCAACAAGGAGGAGATATGGGTGTTCATTGCACAATTCTTTCAACTTTTCTGCAGATTTGGAATTTTTCAAAGTAAAAATTTGGGGGTGTGTGGAATTCCCTGGTGGTCCAGTGGTTAGGACTCTGAACTTCCACTGCAGGGGGCACGGGTTCGATCCCTGGTCCGGGAACTAAGATCCCGCATGCCCTCATGGTACGGCCAAAAAAAAAACAAAAAAAAAACAAAACAAAAACTGGGGGGGGTGGTGTGTGTAATAAAGACATTTGTGAACATTTGCATGTCTTATAGAAGATTCTCTGATTCTCTTTTTTTTTTTTGGCCGTGCTGCGTGGTTTGTGGGATCTTAGCTCCCCGACCAGGGATTGAACCTGGGTCCTCAGCAGTGATAGTGCAGAGTCCTAACTACTGGACCACCAGGGAATTCCCAAAGATTCTCTGATTCTCCAGCTCCTATTTCTGAGTCCAAGAGTGTAATAAGACTAATATTCTAAGCCTGTGTGTACACACACACACACACACACACACACACACCTCACCCTCACTTTAGCCCTGGTTCTGGCTGATTTTCTGCTTTGGCAGGGGGTGTGGTCTCTTTATCCAGTGTGGCCCCTCCCCAAGGGTAGCCCCAGGTAAGACACTCAGCATGGAGGGGGGACAAAGATGAGGCTTAAATGTCACCACCCTCATCGGTCACCTCTGCCCTTTTGCTCACCACATGCTACCCACCGAGCCCTCCCTCTTGTCACTTTTCTTCACATCCCAGTACTCCTTCAGGATCTCGGTTCAGGGCCCACCTCCTCCAGAAAGCCGGCCCCAGCCTCCTTGCTCACCTCTCTATTCCACTCCTGAGCTCTGACCTGCCTGAAGGCTGTGTGTTTCTAGCGCCCTCTTCCATCCTGGGAAGGAGGGTGGGGCGGGGCGGGGCGGGGGGCAGTGTCCCGGAAGGAGGGGGGATTCCTGGAAGGGTGGAAACTCACATGCAGTTCCTGGCAGCCAAGTCCCGGTGTATGAATCTCTTGGTACTCAGATACTCCATGCCACTGGCAATGTCTGTCATGAACTTCACCAGCATCTGAGTGGGCAGGAACTGGGGCGGCCGGGGCAGGAGGGAGTAGAGGTCAGCAGAGTCCCTGAGATCTATCCCTCCTTCCCTCCTCCCTCCTAGCTCTGCCCTGCGATGCTTTCCCAGGGCTCCAAGAATTAATTCCCACCCCTTTCTAACACGGCCCTATGTCATCCCCTCCTGCCTTCCTCTCTGTCTTGATCTCCTACTGTTCTTGCCCTTGACATATGCTCCAGCAGGGAGCCCCCTCTCTGGTCTTTAAACAAGCCATGCTTGTTCCCACCTCTGAGCCTTTGCACATGCTGTGCCCTCTGCTGGGATGCTTTCTCCCAGATCTCCCCACCCCCCACCAGCTGGCTCCTCCTTCAAGTTCCCCTCCTCAGTGAGACCTTCCCTGTTCGCCCAAATTAATTGCCTGGCCTCCCTGTCACTCATCCTGCTCTATTTCCTTCCTAGCACTTAAATGATCTTGCTTATTTATTTAACTTATTTATTGTCTGGTCCCCCCACTGGCAGACAGCTCCACGCAAGCAGGCTCCTGGTCACCTTGGCCTTGCCAGTGTCTGAGCGGCGCTGGGTACCTGGTAGGTGCTCAGTGAACACTTGTGGGCCAGACAATAAAATGCTCTCACCACTGGCTGGTCCCCAAGCCGGGAATAGAGAAGGAAACTGTGTAGGTCTCCGTGTTTCATGAAAGGTAAAATGACCACGGGTTCCGGGAAGCCCTCTCGTTCAGAACCCTGGAAACAGACGCCTGAGTGCCCCCAGGCAGCCCTGTCACTGGAGTTGGGCAGAAGGGGAAGCCACCCCCTCTCTCAGCTCTGTCTCTCCCTCCCCCTCAAGTCTGGCCTCCAAGTTGTTGAGAAGGGGGGTGATGGACCGAGCGTCAGAGAAGCCATTTCCAGCACTGTTCCCAGGGTTGTTTCTCCAGCCCTCCTGGGGACCTCAGATATTTCTGGGAAAGGTCAGATGTCACATTCCAAGCTGAGGGAGAGAGGAAGGGGGGAACTTGCTGACTCTCAGGGAGCGGGGAGGAGGAAGCCGGGAGGGTAGATTTTCTCAGGGCCCAAGGGAGGGGTCTTCCCTCTGCTGCGGCCTCCACGGGGCCTGTCGACCCCCTAAATCTGCCCTCCCTCACCGATGAGCCTCATGACGTTGGGGTGGTCGAATTCTTTCATGCAGACGGCTTCACTCAGGAAATCCTCCAGCTCTGACCTTGTGCAGATGGCAACTTGGGGGGAGAGAGGAAGGTGGATGAGGAGGAGGGGTGGGGAGGGAGAACTCCTTCCCTTGTCCTCCTCGGCCTCATCACCATCATCATCCTCTTCTTTATCAAACGTGATTTGTAAGTACCAGGTGCTGTATTCAGCACTTCACATCTATTAACTCATTTAATCCTCTGAGGAGCTTCTATTACTTTCCCCATTTTATTTTATTTATTTTTATTTTTAAAATTATTATTATTTTTTTGTGTGTGTGGTACGCGGGCCTCTCACTGTTGTGGCCTCTCCCGTTGCGGAGCACAGGCTCCAGACGCGCAGGCTCAGCGGCCATGGCTCACGGGCCCAGCCGCTCCACGGCACGTGGGATCTTCCCGGACCGGGGTACGAACCCGTGTCCCCTGCATCGGCAGGCGGATTCTCAACCACTGCACCACCAGGGAACTTTCCCCATTTTAAAGATGGGGAGGGGCTTCCCTGGTGGCGCAGCGGATCCGCCTGCCAGTGCAGGGGACATGGGTTCGAGCCCTGGTCCGGGAAGATCTCACTTGCTGCGGAGAAACTAGGGCCGTGCACCACAACTACTGAGCCTGTGCTCTAGAGCCGGAGAGCCACAACTACTGAGTCAGCGTGCCGCAACTACTGAAGCCTGCGTGCCTAGAGCCCGTGCTCCGCCACAAGAGAAGCCACCGCAATGAGAAGCCCGCGCACCGCTACGAAGAGTAGCCCCCGCTCGCCACAACTAGTGTTAGCCCGCGCGCAGCAACGAACCACAAGAGAAGCCACCGCAATGAGAAGCCCGCGCACCGCTACGAAGAGTAGCCCCCGCTCGCCACAACTAGAGAAAGCCCGCGCGCAGCAACGAAGACCCAACGCAGCCAAAAATAAATAAAATAAGAATAAATAAATTAAAAAAAAAAGATGGGGGAGACCAAGGCACAGAATGGTTAAGAAACCTGCCTAAGGGCACACACAGCTAGCAAGAGGGCTAGGCAGAGCTCAAACGCAGGCAGTCTGGCTCCAGGGTCCATGTGCAGCTGTGTGCTAGGCTGCTTCCCAGCACAGTCGCAGCAGCCCTGGGATGCCTACCATGTCCCTGTTTTGCAACTCAGGACACTGGCTCATAGAGGCAAAGTGACTTGCTCAGCGTCACACAGCTGGGATTCAAACCCAGGTCAGGAACGTAACCTGGTATGCAAGAGGCACCCAGTAATGAATGAGGGAATGAGTTATAACTCCATAATCCAAGCTTTTAGCCGCTGTGACTTTGAAAGGATCATTTCTCCCTTACCTCCAGCCTGACCCTCTAAGCTTCATCCCTATGTGGAAAGGACCTGGCCCTGGACTTCCCGTGCTGTGTGAACCTGGACTGGCTCCGACCCTCTCTGATGATGTAAATAATATGGTTTTAGTCCACGTTAATTGTGAGTTCAGTGTGCCAACCCCAGCATTAAGTGCTTTGCCACAGAACACCCTAGGAGGTAGGGACGTTATGATCCTTTTCTCCAGATGAGGAATGGGAGGCTCGGAGAGGGATAGTCACTAACCTGAGATCACGCAGCGAGTAAATGATGAAGCCAGGTGTGCCTCATTTTCGACCTTCCCCTGCTCTGCTATGCATCACAGTGATGCTATGCATCACTGGGCCCTTTGAAAACTACATTTCCCAGGCTCCCTTTCCTGCTGTTTCCTGTTGGAGTCTGCCAATGGGAAGCACTGATGGGAGATTGACAGGTGGGCGAGTGGAGGGGAGAAGTCAGGGCGTTTCATCCTCTCTCTTTCTGCTTCCAGTATTGCCTTGGTGGTGGCTGTGTCTCCTTTGTGTTTCGAGCTCCCATAAGGTAGCCCCTAACTCTGTGATTCCTAAATCCATTCAGGGAGCTCTGGCTGTGGGCTCTGGTAACACCACTTCCTGCCTCTGCCCTTCGGGCCTGGGGGTGGAAGTGACATAGTGCTGCTGCTAATTGTCTCACTGCTCCCAGCTGTTCCTTCAGTTTTCCCTACACCTTTGTAGTAATCTCCCTGTATTAAGTTCCCTCTGTTGAAGGACCTGGCAGGGACTCCATTTCCTGTCCGGAAACACTTGAGGTTCTGTGGTTGGGCTAAATTGCTATTACCTTTCCTGTTCTTCTGCTTCCTTAGGGGAACAGGGAAGGGACCTGAGATTAAGGGATGGGGATCCCACATGTGTGCACATGCATGTACAGACTCACTCTTCATCGTCTTCACAGCCACCTTGAGGATGGAGTCATCCTGGTTGAGCTGGCCTTCCATTACAGCTCCAAACTCTCCTGTGGGGGACCAGAGAGGGATGCTGATCTCAGGGGGGCGCCGTAGGGACTGCATTTCCTGTGGTTGGGCGGGGGTGGGGAGGACTTCATGGTTCAGGGAGATGTATGCGTGTGTGTGTGTATGTGTGTGTGTGTGTGTGTGTGTGTGTGTGTGTGTTATGGGGGGACTCACCTTCTCCCAGGGTCTTCCCCAGGGCCACCTTATGCCGGTCCACCATCACATCCCGCAGCTTCTCCTTCAGCTCTTCACTGATGCCCAGGCTGTTCACTGCATGGGAGGTAGGGGTAGACAGAGCCATGGAGCAGGGCTGACATCCAGATGACACTCGCCAATAGGGATACAGGCGTGCTCATTTTATTGCGCTTTGCTTTATTGCACTTTGCAGATATTGTGTTTTTCACACATTGAAGACCCGTGGCAACCTTGTGTCGAGCGAGTCTATCGGCGCCATTTTCCCAATAGCATTTGCTTGCTTCGTGTCTCTGTGTCACATTTTGGTAATTCTAGCAATATTTCAAAACTTTTCATTATTTTTATATTTGTTATGATGACCTGTGATCAGTGATCTTTGATGTTACTACTACAATTCACTGAAGGCTCAGATGGTGGTTGGCATTTTTCAGGAATAAAGCAACTTAAAATTAAGGTATGTACATTGTTTTTAAAGATATAATGCTATTGCACACTTAGCAGACTGCAGTATAGTGTAAACATAACTTTTATATGCACTGGGAAACCCCAAAATGTGTGTGACTCGCTTTATTGCGTTATTTGCTTTATCGTGGTGGTCTGGAATCAAACTTACCATATCTCTGAGGTATGCCTGTATACCCATTGTTAAAATGCTGAAATACTTCTGCATTCATTCAAAATTAGCTAATGCCCAGAGCACCCCCCAGCCCCATCCTAACTTCTCCTCTAAACCCCCTGTATCTTCCCCCAGAGCAGCAACTAAAGGGTTAGAGCCTGGCACATAATCTTGCACCAGTGGGCACCCTGATTGATTAGCGTCCTGCCGTACCAGTTGTTAAAAATATTTCTTGGGGCTTCCCTGGTGGCGCAGTGGTCGAGAGTCCGCCTGCCGATGCAGGGGACACGGGTTCGTGCCCCGGTCCGGGAAGATCCCACATGCCACGGAGCGGCTGGGCCATGAGCCATGGCTGCTGAGCCTGCGCGTCCGGAGCCTGTGCTCCGCAACGGGAGACGCCACAACAGTGAGAGGCCCGCGTACCGCAAAAAAATAAAAAATAAAAAAATAAAAAAATCTCCTAACTGTTTATTGAAGTATAAACTGCAAAAATCATAAGTGAGCAGCTCAGTGGATTTTCACAAACCAAACACAACAGTGTAACTAGCACCCAGATCAAGAACAGACCATGACCTGCCCTCTCAGGGGAGTCCACTTCCCTGACTTTTCTTACCCCAGATTAGTCTTTTCTGTTTTGGGATGTTATAAACATGGAATCACATAATATGTTCTCTTTTGTGTCTGGCTTCTTTCACTCAACACAATGTCTACGAGATCATTGTAATGTAGTAGTTGTGTGTAGTTGGATTTATTATTTTCACTGCTGTGTAGCAATCGTTTTCCAACTTATTGGCCTCAGGACCCCTTCACATTCTTAAAATTACTGAGGCCTGAAAAGAGCTTTCTTTTATGTGGGTCATCTGTACACCAGTATTTATTGTGTTCAAAATGAAAACGGAAAGATTTTCTTTTTCTTTTTCTTTTTTTTTTTTTTTGGCCTCGTGGCACAGCATACAGGATTTTAGTTCCCTGACCAGGGATCAAACCCGCGCCCCCTGCAGCGGAAGCACGGAGTCTTAACCACTGGACCGCCACTGCCAGGGAAGTCCCACGGGTAGATTTCCAAAACACAAGGATACACAAGCACATGTTCAATCAATCAACAGAACGATGACATCATCACATATTAGGAAGCCTCTGGAAAACTCCATGGAGTGCTTGCGAGAGAATGAGAGTGCGAAAGGGCAAAAGATGTCTTGGTGTTAATATGAAAATAATTGTGACCTCGTGGACCTCCTGCGAAGGTCTTGGGTACTCCCGGGGACTCAGGTCACACTTTGAGAACTGCTGCTGCACGTTATTCCATTAGATTACTGTGACCTCCTCACTTCCTCTTCCTTCTCCTCTTCAATAAATGTCTTTCCCAGCCCCTTCTGGGTGTCTCCCTGGGGCCCTGGCAGTCTTCCCACTGTGTGCTAGGAAGATACCTAACTCTGTCCCTTTTCTTTCTGGATCTGTTTCCCCAGCTGGAGAGATTAAGAGATTGGACTGGATGGCCTCTGAGGTCCCTCCTTAGCTGGGACCCTCGATAACGCTACAATCCTCTGAGTGCCTATAGTTCTAAGATTCTATGATTTTTAAGATCCTAAGGGTCTATAGCCCTGGATTATAATTTTTTAGGCCAAGATCTATTCTGCCTCTCTCACATTCTTTAATTCCAAGAGGCAGTTAAGAGGATGGACTTGAGAGAGAAACTGCCTGGGTTTGAATCCCAACTCTCCAGCTTACAAGCTGTGTGGCCTGCAGCAAGTTACATAACCTCTCTGTGCTGCAGCCTCCTCATCTTTGAAGTGGGGCGGGGGGATAACGTACCTAACTCATCGGGTTGTTGTGAGGATTAAATTAAGTGACATGTGTAGAGCACTTAGAACAGCACCTGTCACAGAGGAAGTGCTAGGGTTGGCTGTTATCCTCAGCATCATAATCATCTCATCAACAGCATCTTTATCATGATCATCATTATTATGTTGTGCTAAGATCCTATGGCTCTAAGCTTGGTCTTTCTAAGATTTACTATGTCTAAGATTCAATTATTCTAAGGTTGTGTGTGGTTCCACAATTCTGTTGCTCTTAGGGTCTGTGGTTCCAACATCCTAGTATTCCAAGGCCTTCAGAAACTTTTGGCTCATGCATCTGCAGAAGCCCAGCAGGCCCAAAGCTCTATACTTCTTATCCCAAACCCAGGCATGGAGGCATGGGGTTCGCTTACAGGTGGCTTCAGTGGTCCGACGGCTGTAGGACTTGCGAACACGGTACCTGACCACCAGCTCGCCCCTCTCCATTGTTGGTTCGAACACCTCTCTGGGGGGGAACAGAGAGGAGCTGAGGGCAGGGAAGAACAATGTGGAACCCCCTCCTTCCACCCACAGTGAAAGCGAGCGCCATCCCCACCCCCCCACCCCCAGGGCCTGCCCGCCCTCTCCTCCAGTGTTTGCTGAGCAAGTCTTGGACGGCTACCTTTTGCCTTCCATTCACTCCCCAGAGCCTTGCCCTCATTCTGATTCTCGGTAACCTCTCCTCCTGCACCAGCCTCCTCATGTTCTCCCCACCTCCGGCCCCTCCATCCCAGTCCATGTTGGCCTTCCGACCCACGTGGCTCCAACTCACCCATAGCGGGTCTCTTTCTTCCGCCGGTGGACAAGGAACAGGGCCAGGATGAGGACACAGGCAGCAGCCACCACTGCTCCCAGCAGTACATACCACCAGGGCCATGAGAAGGCAGGGACTGGGGGTTCACTCACTGTCAGGGGGTATGCAGGACAGGTCACGGTTGAGGTCTTGGTTCCAGCTCTCTGAGCCCCAAGGGGGTGATGTTGAAAGGAGGCAGGTGTGGATATATTTGATGAGGCATGTGACAGGTGCATTCCCCTATCTGGGGAGACTGGGCTGGGCTGGACAGGGCATGCAGTGGATACAATAGGAGTGGATGTTAAAGGAAGAGTGTGAAACTTGTAGGATGAGTACGGTAAGTTAAGAGTGGGATGGACAGGGACTTCCCTGGTGGCGCAGTGGATAAGACTCCACGCTCCCAATGCAGGGCACCCGGGTTCGATCCCTGGTCAGGGAACTAGATCCCACATGCATGCCACAACTAAGAGAGTCCGCATGCCGCAAATGAAAAGCCCACACGCCTCAACTAAAGATCCCGCATGCCGCAACGAAGACCTGGCGCAGCCAAGATAAAAAAATAAATAATAATAAATAAATATTAACAAAAAGAACGGGATGGACACTGGGTGATTGTGTGATGCGCGTGGAAGGAGTGTGGGATGGGAGTGAGAGACCTGCGCAAGGTGGGCTGTGCAATGTAATGTGAGCACGGGATGGTTGTGAGTAAATCTCGAGTGGTGTATGGGTGTGTGATACGTGTGATGATCGTGCAAGGAGGGGGGACTTGGGTGCGGAAAACAGATGAGTAGGGAGAGAACGCATACAGTGTAGGACAGGTGCGCGAGGCACGTGCGATGAATATGCAAGGAGGGCACCCGGGTTCGATCCCTGGTCAGGGAACTAGATCCCACATGCATGCCACAACTAAGAGAGTCCGCATGCCGCAAATGAAAAGCCCACACGCCTCAACTAAAGATCCCGCATGCCGCAACGAAGACCTGGCGCAGCCAAGATAAAAAAATAAATAATAATAAATAAATATTAACAAAAAGAACGGGATGGACACTGGGTGATTGTGTGATGCGCGTGGAAGGAGTGTGGGATGGGAGTGAGAGACCTGCGCAAGGTGGGCTGTGCAATGTAATGTGAGCACGGGATGGTTGTGAGTAAATCTCGAGTGGTGTATGGGTGTGTGATACGTGTGATGATCGTGCAAGGAGGGGGGACTTGGGTGCGGAAAACAGATGAGTAGGGAGAGAACGCATACAGTGTAGGACAGGTGCGCGAGGCACGTGCAATGAATATGCAAGGAGTTTGAGGCTCCAGGGACCAATGGCCAAGGAATATTTTTGAGGAGGAGTGTGTGATGGCTATGGATGGGTTTTATTTTTATTTTTATTTTTGGCCACGCTGCGCCTTCTGAGATCTCAGTTTCCCGACCAAGGATTGAACCCAGGCCCTTGGGAGTGAAAGCGCCGAGTCTTAACCACTGGACCGCCAGGGAATTAAGGGTTTTCGTAAAGCAAGGGATGAGAGTAAAATAAATGTGTAAAGGGGCATAGTGTGCAAAGGAGTGTGTAAAGAGTGTCAGATAAGTACTGGAGGAACTGGGATATGTGAGGATTCAAGGAGTATTTAAGGAGTTTTAGATACAGGAGGAGCAGTATTGGTAAGGATGTAACTTTGGTGTGAGGGGAGTGTGCAAGAAGCGTGCAAAGGACATGGGAAGGGAAGATGAGAAGCATGGGATGAATGGAAAGGGTGTGCAAAAAGGTGGGAGTGAGTGTGTAAGGAAGGGAGGATGGGTATGTGCTGAGTGTACCAGGAGTTTGGTGTGGGTGTGTGCAGAAAGCGGGCATGGGCTAGGATCGGCTTGGGGTGAGGAAATAATGTGTAAGGAGTGTCGAGTGAGTGTGCAAGGAGAGTTGCAGAATGTGGGATCGTGTGGACTGAAAGGTTTACAGCGCTTGCAGTGTCGGAGGGACGGTGAGAGTGTAAAAGGTATGCAGAGTGTGTGAATGAGAAGTGTGGGTGTGCATTGGGTTTGGGAGGCACGTGTGAGGAATGAAGGGTTACAATGGGATGAACGTGAAAGGAGGGTGGGATTAGTGTGGAAAAGTATGCAAAGAAATGCAGGAAGGCATATAAGGAATGTGGGTTGAGTTACAAGAGGGGCTGTAATAGTGCTAGGAGGGTACAATGGGTGTAGGAGGAATGTTTGAGAATTGTTGGAGAAATATTTGAGAAGGATGGATATGAGGGGTATAACTCACCTGTCTGTTCATTTATCCATCTATCCACCCACCCACCTACTAATTGATTCATCCGCCCAACTGCCCATCCATTCATCCATGCATCCATTCATCCACCACCCATCCACTCATTCATTCATTCGCCATCCACCCATCAATTCATCCATCCATCCATCCATCCATCCATCCACCACCCACCTACCAATTCATTCATTCATCCATCTACACATTCATTGATCCACCATTCCATCCATCCATCCATCCATCTATCCATCCACCACCCACCCACCAATTCATTCATTCATCCATCTACACATTCATCGATCCACCATTCCATCCATCCATCCACCACCCACCCACCAATTCATTCATTCATCCATCTACACATTCACTGATCCACCATTCCATCCATCCATCCATCCATCCATCCACCACCCACCCACCAATTCATTCATTCATCCATCTACACATTCATCGATCCACCATTCCATCCATCCATCCACCACCCACCCACCAATTCATTCATTCATCCATCTACACATTCACTGATCCACCATTCCATCCATCCATCCATCCATCCATCCATCCATCCACCGTTCACTGAGTACCTACAATGTACTGGGTCATTCCAGCCACCTCCATCAAGGACCACACAAACCCAAGAAGTAGAGGATCAGAGTGATGAGTTTGAGAAATATGCAAGGGATGTGCAAAGAGTATGTGTGGTGACGGGGTCCTCACTGGGCAATGAGGGAAGGGAGGGAGAAGAGGCGGGTGCGAAAGTCCTTACCCAGCTGGTGGATTGGCTGTCCTTGTCCTGTGAGGAGAAAGGATAGAGGGGGGACATGCTCAGAGAGGGCAAGCCTGGTAAGACACCGGTGAGGGAGTGAGGCTCCCAGTAAGGTTCCAGGTAGGAACAGAGCCTAGAATGGGGTAATGCTCAAAGGTACAGGGAGCAAGTCACGGGCATCTGGGAGAGACGAGGTCCCTGTGGGTAGGTTGAAGGGGGCTGAGCACGGCTTTGGAGTTACCTGGGCGCCACAGCACCAGGGGCACAGGGAGGCTCCAGGGTCCATCCCCTGCGGCGGTGTAGGCTGCCACGCACACTGTGAGGTTGGGCACAGACCTGTCCCCCCGCAGCTCCAAGGTCACTTCTCGCCTTAGCCCTACGTCCATTAGCACCTAGGGCGTCCAGACGTGGCATCAGAGTAGAGCTCCGGCCCCTAACGCTTAAGCCTTCACCCTCAGCCTCAACGCCCCATCTTTCTCAAAGCCCTCTCCTCTCTCCTCATCTCCAGTCCCTCATCCCCTACCTCTTCCTACCCTTCCTTTCTCACCCCCCATCCCATCCTCTCCTTTCCATTCTCCATCCCTACACCCACTAAAATAACAGCTCCACCAGGACTGGGACTTTGTCTTATTCACTCCCACGTCTTCAAGTCCTAGCATGATGCGTGGAACACGGTACTTTGGTTGAAGAACTGAATCCTCACCTTTTCACCCTCATCGCTCCATCCCCTTCTAACTCCCCACCCTCTCTCCCACCCCATCTCTCCACCCCAGGGTGCTGCTTGCTCAGATAGTACCTTTGTGCCAATTAGGAAGAGGCACCCCTTCCTCAAGATGTTATGCCACTATCTGCTGTAAAACTGTCCTGGTAAATACAGGTCTCCTGAAACGCTTTGTACGTGATTCATAAAGAGCCATCCCTAACCCTCTCCCGGACCCCTTTCCCCGTCCCACAATGCTCTCCCCTAGCACAGTGTGATGGCGTCCTACCCAACCTGCTCAACTGTCCGTGTCTGTCCCGTCATCTTCTCCCCACCACTCCTCCCTCCTCCACAGCCACTCCTCCCCAACCTAGCCAGCAGCACCCACCTCGGGGGTATCCTGACCTCGATAGGCCAGTCGGTACCCTAAGAGGGTGCCCTGCAGGGGCGCCCTTGGCTCCTGCCAATGCACGAGGGCTTGGCTCCCATTCCGTATGGCGCTAACGTTCTCAGGAGGACCCAGGGGCACTGGAGGACAGGGAAGAGGGGAAGCTGGCATCCCCACCTCTTCCTGACCCCCACCGCTGTTCCCAGGAAGTAGGGGCAGGGTCCAGAGGGCATGCACGCGGGCAACTCGTGCAGGCCTCCCATAAACAGAAGCACAGGGAAGAGGTCCGGGAGAGGTGCCCGTGTGCCACCCTGAGGGCTCGGGGACCAGGCAGGAAGGAGACTGAAGCCACACGGGTTAAATGGGTGAGAGGAGATGCCGGGGATCATACTGAGGTACGCAAGGGTCAGCGGGGTGGTGAGCGCCGTCTCCTGGCCACCAGCCCCTTCTTACCTCCCTCCGGTGTCTCCACAGGAAGCCAGTGGGTCCAGGGTGAGGGGCCCTGGCTACTGACACACGCCACCCGGATGTGGTAAGGGCTGTGAGGATGGAGGTTGCCCAGCCGCAGTTGGTGAGGCGGGACAGATGCTTGTAAGGTGAGGGGTTCCTCTGGGGGGTCTGGCTCTCCCAGCCAGGTGCCCACCCCATCGTCTGACAGCACAGCCTGGGGAGAGAGGGGCGCGTGAGGACAGGGTGGCCACGCGGTCACTGGAGGTGCTCACACAGTCTCAGTGGTGGTGATCCTGCTGTGACGACACAACTTTGCAAGGATGCGTGTGTGTGTGTCACAACTCCATGTTAGTGCAACATGGGCACCTGCGTTTGCAGAGCGAGGAGACCACCCAGCGGCACCACGTGGCTCTGCCATCACTTGCAAATGCCACTTCTGACAAGACTTTCCCTCTCTGAGCCTCAGTTTCCTCATCTGGAAAATGGGGGCTTAGAGGAGCAAATGCCTTCCAGGGTTGCTTAAAGAGTCAATGTAGGACCGTTGCACAGCGCATGGCAGGTGGTCAGCATCAACGATAATGACAATGACATTCAACCACAGGCAAAAGCAATGTCCCACAATAGAAGTCAGAAGAGGGAATTCCCTGGTGGTCCAGTGGTTAGGACTCCGTGCTTTCACTGCCGTGGGCCCGGGCTTCAATCCCTGGTGAGGGAACTAAGATCCTGCAAGCCGAGCGGCTCAGCCAAAAAAAAAAAAAAAGTCAGAAGAGTGGGCATCTCTGGGGGCTGAGGGAGCCTTCAAGGGAGCTGAGAAGTGTCTGCATCTTGATTCAGAGGGAGGTCACATAGGTTAAACAATCTAGGTATACACCAAAGATTATGCACATTATGTATGTTATACCTTAATTTTAAAAAAGAAAAGCCTTGGGACTTCCCTGGTGGCACAGTGGTTAAGACTCCACGCTCCCAATGCAGGGGGCCTGGATTCGATCCCTGGTCGGGGAACTAGATCCCACGTGCATGCCGCAACTAAGAGTTCGCATGCCACAATTAAGGAGCCGGCGAGCCACGACTAACACCCGGTGTGACCAAATAAATAAATAAATAAGAAAAGCCTTTTACAAATCTGAACTCATTTGATCCTCACCTCAACTTTGCGTTGTAAGTATGTGCTGTGTTTATGCCCATTATACGGATGAGGACATTGAGGCTCAGAGAGATGGAATCACTGGCCCAAGGACACCAGCTTGTCACTGATGAAGTCGGGACCTGGACCCCATCCTGTCTTCAAAACCTTTGCCCTACTGACAACAAGAATGTCCATTTAAGGGGCTTCCCTGGTGGCGCAGTGGTTGAGTCCGCCCGCCGATGCAGGGGATACGGGTTCGTGCCCCGGTCCGGGAAGATCCCACGTGACGCGGAGCGGCTGGGCCCGTGGGCCATGGCCGCTGAGCTTGCGCGTCCGGAGCCTGTGCTCCGCAACGGGAGGGGCCACAACGGTGAGAGGCCCGCGTACCGCAAAAAAAAAAAAAAAAAAAGAATGTCCATTTAAGAGCATCAGTAATAGTAATAATACTTCTCTTCTGTTCAGAGAGGCAATGCAGCTTAGTGCCGAAGAGCACGGATACTGCATCTGGTATTCAAATCCAGCCTCTACCACTCCCTAGCTCTGCACCTCAGTTTCCTCATCTGTAAAATGGGATAACAACAGTGTTTCCCTACTTCGCAGGGTTAACTGAATTGACTCTCGTAAGTGTGTAGAAGAGTGTTTGTGCATGTCGAGGGTTTGTCATTATTATTTTGTGTGTGTGAGGTTGTCTGGCCATGAGTGTCAAACTCTGCACACCCTGCGCAGCGGCACAGGCTGCTACACCCACCTGGTTGCCAGGAGTGGCCCAATCAGGATGGCAGGGGCCACGGCTGGGGAAGACGTCTGTACAGCCCTTCCCCACAGAACCACAACCGCCACAGCCACACAACCCACAGCCACACAGCTCAGGGGTGCTGCCTTCACCCTGGCAAGCAATCAGGCGACGTAGCCACGCCACACAGCGTGTTGGGACGTTTACTGCTTAAGGCTCTAAAGCCAGATCCCTTTGGGTCCAAATCTTGGCTTGGATATTATTTGCTGTGTGATTTAGAGTGAGTGTCTTAACCTCCCTGGGTCTCAGTTCCTGTCTCTGGAAAATGGGCTTCCAAGAGTCCCTCCCTGTCAAGGTGCGAGGTGTTTTTTTTTTTTTTTTTTTTTTTTTTGTGGTATGCGGGCCTCCCTCTGCTGCGGCCTCTGCCGTTGCGGAGCACAGGCTCCGGAGCGCAGGCCCAGCGGCCATGGCTCACGGGCCCAGCCGCTCCGCGGCATGTGGGATCCTCCCAGACCGGGGCGCGAACCCGGTTCCCCTGCATCGGCAGGCGGACGCGCAACCACTGCGCCACCAGGGAAGCCCAAGGTGCGAGGTTTAATGAGATGATGCACGTGAACTGGCTCGCACATCCTGTCAACAGCTAACATTTGTTGAGTGCCAGCTGTGTCCCAAGAACCTTGCCAAGCACATTCCTGGATGAGCAAATTGCCTTCTTACCACCACCCTATGGGGTCAATTTCTTTTTTCATTCCCATTTTACAGATGAGGAAACAGAGGCCCAGATTCAGCAGCTTGCCCAAAGTCACACAGCCCCCGTGTGGGGAGACAACAGCATTGCAAGGCCTGGGGAGGAGAGGAGCAAATGGTGGGTAGCAGGATGGAGGGAGTAGGTCTCCATGCCTGATCTCTGACCCACAGTGACTGACCAGAAGGGGAACCTCTTCTGGGACAAAGGGGACGTGGGTGCAGACAGTCAGGCTCCCCCTGCTCACTCCTACTTCTCTTTTCCCTGGGATGGCTGTGACCTCCCACTTGAACCCTTAGCCCATGCACAGCAGGAAGTGAGACCTGGAGGGGGAAGAGGGCACACTTCTGCTTTCTTGGGGACACTGGATGGATGTGGGTTGCAGGTACGGTTGGTGCCTGACCTGGCATTTGAGGTCTTCCCAAATCAGCCTGGCCTCTGGGATTGAAATGGTTTTATCCTTTTTAGCCAGGTCACTTAGGCAGGTCACTTCCCCTCTCTGGGCCTCAGTTTCTTATCTTGAAAATGGGAAGATGAACAGCCACTACTTTCTGGGGTTAAAATGTCAAGTGAATGTGAGGTTGTCTCCAGGGCCAGGGTCTTTCTTATAAGAACGGCAGCTCCCGTTTA
Source organism: Physeter macrocephalus (assembly GCF_002837175.3). Taxonomy (NCBI): domain Eukaryota; kingdom Metazoa; phylum Chordata; class Mammalia; order Artiodactyla; family Physeteridae; genus Physeter; species Physeter macrocephalus. Next base: position 10,808,558 of record NC_041230.1, read on the forward strand.
ATCAAGCACTGGCTCTAAATGGTCTTTAGGAGGTCAGGAGTGCCCTTTGGGTTTGGCGAGACAAGGGTTCGAATCCCACGTCTGCCACTTCCTGTCTGTGACCTTGGGCAAGTTGCTTAACTACCCTGAGCCTTAGTTACTTCATCTGGAAAATGGGTGTATCCACAGACCCTACCTCACAAACACTCGAGGGGCTGTGCGAAAAGCTGTAACACAAGGCGCAGCACAGAGGTGAGATTCAATAAAAGTTGGTCATTTTCCATCACAGACACTGTCCCATCCTCACTTAAACTCTCAAATCTCAGAGAACTTCAGGCCAGAACTGGATCTCATATTCAGAGATGTGTGTTGGTTTGTTCTTCTTCTTTTTTTTTTTTTTTTTTTTTTTTTTTTTTTTGCGGTACGCGGGCCTCTCACCGCTGTGGCCTCTCCCGTTGCGGAGCA
>NC_041230.1:10809141-10812276 GCF_002837175.3 Physeter macrocephalus
GAACCCGTGTCCCCTGCATCGGCAGGCGGACTCTCAACCACTGCGCAACCAGGGAAGCCCTGGTTTGTTCTTCTTATTCTAGAGTAGGAGCAACTTCAGTGCAGAAGGCTGGGTCTAGCTCATCTCAATTGTTAGGTATTCTTCCAGCAAACATTCCCTAGTTGATGTCTGGCCCTGTGCTGGGCAATAATAGGGACCCAGTGGTGGCTAAACCAGGCCAGCCCTGCCCTCCCAGAGCTCACAGTCCAGGGGGAGACAGACTCACCCCCAGACAGTGACAACCCAGGGTGGTCAGGGCTGGGACAGGAGAAGTACAGGGCTGTGGGTACCCAGTGATGACTCTGGGCCCTGCTGTCTCGGGGTTCCCATTCCAGCTAGAGTCAATATCACTAACACTAAAAAAATGAAAACAGCCAATAGTGTTTTTTTTTTTTGGCAGTGCCACATGGCTTGCGGGATCTTGGTTCCCTAACAAGGGGCTGAACCCACGCCCTCCGCAGTGAAAGCGCAGAGTCCTAACCACTGGACAACCCGGGAAGTCCCCAAAGCAGCCAATAGTTTATTAAACATTTCCAAAGTTCCACATACTATTTTAAGTTTGTTAATTGCATTCACTCATTGAATCCCCACAGCCAGCCTATCAGGTAGGTACCACCATTATGCCCATTTTACAGATGAGAGAACTGAGACCCAGGGAGGTCGTGTCACCTGCCCAAGCTCATGCGGCCAGCAGCTGGTGGAGTCAGGATTTGAACCCAGGACATCTGGCTTAACCCAAGGCTCTAGTGCTTCTCAACACACGAACGGGTGGGAAGGGCTGGTTTCCCAGGGAGAGGATGAGGGCCTGTGGCTGTGGATGGAAGGAGGGCTGAGATGGAGGTGAGGAAAGCCTGAGGTCTCACCTGCAGGGTGCAGTGGGTGAGGGGATAAATGCCGCTCAGGCCTGGGGTCCAAGCCACCTCCAGCTCCGTCGGCTGGCTGGAAACCAAGTGGAGGTCGCGGGGCCGCTGGGGGAGCACTGTCGACAGAAGAGGGGAGGAGCTGACCCCTTGCCCAAAGCTCCCCACCCTGCCCTCAACCCCAGCTCTGACCTTTGACCCAAACCCCCCACCCTCTGACACCCAGCTCTCCAGCTCCCTTTCCTGTCACCTGTGATGGTGGCCGTGCGGGATGTGGTGACCCCCTTGGCGTTATGGGCTTCACAGGAGAAAGAAGCAGTCTCGTTCAGGCCTGGGGAGTCATATGAGGGAGGGGTCCAGTCAGAAAGGGGAAGGAGGGGCTCCCGGGCCACGCTGAGCATTCCCTCCACCACGCCCTACCCAACAGGGTCAGTCTAGCACCCAGGGGCACCTGCTTGAAGGGAGATTGCGGGAAAGGGAGATAATGCATTGGGAACACAGGCCTCCATCCCCGAACACAAGGCCAGCTAACACCCCACCCCAGAGACACCCACACAGATAGAGACACATGCACATGTACACACACAGACACATACACTCAGAACCGCGGACACACACAGGCACACACACGCTTATGCACAGAGATACACATATATACACAGACACACAGACGCACAGAAACACTCATACTCACACATAGACACACCAGACGCACGCACCAGCACACACAGTTATACACACAGACGCACACAGAAACACACAATCACATACAGAAACGCACATACTCGGGGACTTCCCTGGTGGCGCAGTGGTTAAGAAACCGCCTGCCAATGCAGGGGACACGGGTTCCATCCCTGGTCCAGGAAGATCCCACATGCCGCAGAGCAACTAAGCCCGGGCGCCACATTTACTGAGCCTGTGCTCTAGAGCCCGCGAGCCACAACTACTAAAGCCTGCACGCCATAACTACTGAACCCTGCACACCTAGAGCCTGTGCTCCGCAGCAAGAGAAGCCACCGCAATGAGAAGCCCGCTCTGCACATCGAAGAGTAGCCCCCGCTCGCTGCAACTAGAGAAAGCCTGCGTGCAACAATGAAGACCCAACGCAGCCAAAAATAAATAAATAATAAATTAATTTTTTTAAAAAGAAGGTAATCAAAAAAAAAAAGAAACGCACATACTCATACCTAGACACACACAAACACACAGACGTACACACACTCACATATACACACAAGAATAGACACAACCACACTGAGCCACACAGACACCTGTCTCGAACACAGGCAGATACACACATATGCACGCACACAAAGGCACGTTCAAGTACACAGACAAACACAAGAGATGCAGACACACAAACACAGAGAGACACACAACACACAGAGCTATACAACAGACACAGATTCACACACGGCAACACAGACATGCACACCCACAATGTCTGGGTGACAGGATGTAAGGAGGCCCAAGTCTTCAATCTACGTGTGACTGCAGATCTGTATCTGCCTGTGTTTCTCTGCGTGTCTGTGGATGCTATACGCGTGCGTGTGTCTCCTGCGTTTGTTCTGCGCTGCTCTGTGTTCCCACCACCACCAGCTACCCGCAGACACAAAGTTTCCTTTCCTCAGTTAGCAGAGGGAGTGGAAGGAGGGAAAGGCGGCGAGGCCGGAAGGGGGTGGGCAGGGAAGCTCCCCAGCTCCGCTGCCCAGGCCGCAGTTCCCAGCCAAGGTCAGGTGCCCGGCCGCAGCCTCCGCTGCCCCGGGGAGGGACAGGACAGCCCCGGGCGAGCTGCCCGAGGGGGCGGGGAGCCTGGGCCCCGTCCAGCCACCTGGCACGTGGGGGCCCGCCAGGGTCACCGCGCGGGAGCCCGCGCTGCCCGCCGCCGTTGGAGCCCCGGGGCGGGAGGGGGGTCTGGAGCCGGGTCCAGTTCCGACCGCAGCATTCCTGCCCCCGCGTGAGTCACCGGGGCGCGCCCCCCCCCGCACTTCCGGCGGGACTGGGATCCCCCTTCCCGGGCCCGAGCGGCCCGCACCTTGAGGGAGGGGGAGACAGGGGCGAAAGGGCCTGGGACCCCCTCCCCTCCGGCGGGCTCTCCCTCTACGACCAGCTCCAGATGTGCTTTCCAGATGTACCGTCCCTCCCCCCCCCCCCCCCCCCCCCCCCCCCCCCCCCCCCCCCCCCCCCCCCCCCCCCCCCCCCCCCCCCCCCCCCCCCCCCCCCCCCCCCCCCCCCC
>NC_041230.1:10817295-10860345 GCF_002837175.3 Physeter macrocephalus
GACTCCTCGGTTCCACCCGTGCCTGCCGGCCTGCCTACTGCCAGGACCCCGCCAGGCCCTTAGGCCCACATAGTTGCAGAGTGACCTCAGCGGGGGGGAGGGGGGGTGGAGGCTTTGAGGGGAAGATGGGAGCCTTCCCAGGGGACTGGGGTCCGGCCTCCATCCTCCGTCCGTTGGGAGTAGGCCCGGGATCTGGCAGCCTCCCACGCCCTGACTGCCTGGCTGGCCTGCCCTCCCTTAGGGTCTCTAGAGACTTGACAGATTAGGCTGGTGGATGGTGGGGAAGAAAAGGGGATGGGAGGGAGAGGAGAGAGAGAGAAACAGGGAAGGAGAGTCAGAGAGAGGAACCAGAGAAAGTCAGGCAGACAGAGAGGGACAGACACCCAGAGCGACAGAGGATAAGAGATGGAGAGAGACACCCCCAGAGGGGAAAAAGTGGTAGGAGAGACACACAGAGGGAAACGGACAGAAAGAGACAAAAACAGACTGACAGAGACAGTGATAGAGACACTTAGGGCACAGGGAGAGATAAAGACAGAGACTGGAGAGAGAGAGAGAGAGAGAGAGAGAAATGGCGACACACAGAGATGGTAGGATTGGAGGCAGAGCCCCTGGCCCCAGAGGTGGAACGCGCAGACAAACAGCCACGGGGTAAGGAGAAGTGGGGGGGGGTGACAGTGACGAGGGATTTCCCCTAGGGCTCTGGAGCCTCCTCAGCCCGCTGCCTGACTTAGGGGTCCTTTCTGGAAGATTCCTTTCGGGCAGCCCCCAGCTCAAGTCCAGCCCCTACCCTTGCCCTCAGCTTCTGTCTGTCTGTCTGTCTGTGTCCGTCTCTGACCCTCTTAGTTTCTGTTTCTTGTCCTGTCCCTCTCTCAAGAGTCCCTTTTTCCTTCCCTCTCTTGGTTTGTCTCTGTGTACACCCTCCCCCCCGCCCCCGCTGTCCCAAGGAAACTCCCTGAGCCAGACCAGGACTCCCGACTCACCCCTCTCAAACACCTGCCATCCATCCCTCTCCTCTCCCTCCTCCCCCAGCCCCCCATCACTCACCCTTAGGAGCCACGCACCCCCAGCAGCACAGCGCCCAGCACCAGGCCAGCAGGACCCTGCCCATCCTCGAGGCACCAGGCAATCAATGCCAAACTTTCCTCAGAAGTTGCTGGGCACCCCGCGGGGGAGGGGGCAGGGCCGGGTTGTGCCCGGCCCTCCCCCCAGCTCCGGGCTCCCCGGATTTGGCACTGCCCGCCTGGCACAGCGGGGCGGGGGGCGCCCTCACCCGGCTCTGCTCAGCGGCGCCTTCCCAGCTCCCCTGCCTCCTTCTCTCCCTCCCAGATTTCGGGCAACGCTTTCCCCGCCCCTGGCTCCCCCCCTGCCTCCGCCCACCGGCCGGAGCCCAAGGGGCCACCTGGACTTCGAGGGGTTAACGCGGAGAGAAGCGGACCAGCTCTGTCTTAAAGGGGCCCTGGAGGGAGGCTGAGGAGGGGGAAGGGGGCCCCAGGTGGCTACGCCCCTAATCGTGGGCCAGCGAGGCAGGGAAGCTGTGCGTCTCCCTATCCCAGCTCTGGGCGCTGTCCCTCTGGGCTCTCTCCGCGTCTGGTAAACATTCCTCCAGAACTCCGCTCCCCTGTGCGACGGCCCCCTCCCCTGCCTCCACCCCCAGCCCAGCCCAGCCAGGCACTCCCCCTCTCACTCACAGCTCCTCAGACAAGGACACACACACACACACACACACACACACACACACACACACAGACACACACACACACTCACAGATGTCACCCACACACAGAGGCTGGGACAGGAGGAGACACGCAGGGACACGCCACCGGCTCACACTCAGACAAGTCAGGTCAGGAGCTCCTCCATTCCTGGAGAAACCTCAGAAACCAGAAACGGGAGGACCCTGCTGCGTGGGCACCCCCGGGGGAAGACTTGGGGAGATGTGGATCCTCATACAAAAGAGATCCACGTGGGCACAGAAACAGGACAGCAGTGGATGGGCACTCACAGGGGAGCCCAAAGACCTGGGTGGGAATCCCGCCTCTACCGCTAACCCTGTGACCTTACAAGTGACTGGCCTCCCTGAGCCTCGGTTTGTCCATCTGTAAGGTGGGAATAGCAATGGAACCCACTTAGCAGGCTACGGGGAAGCTGTCCTGGGGCAGTGCATGTGCAGTTTTTTGCACGTGGTGACGACAGCTGACAAGGTGCCCTTGATTTCTTGCATCTCATCTGTATGTCTCTCTGTGCATTTGCATTGCTGTCTCCCTCTGGTGGACTGTGTATCCTGACCCTTGTAGATCCAGGGCCTGTGTGTTGGTTCTCCTGCTTGTCCATTTACTTCCCACTATGTGTTTTGCACATGGTGGAGGTGGGGGAGGTCTCTGCAAGCCTGAGTGTCTGTGTAGGAGGGGGCTGGGCACCCATCTCTCTGCTCTTGGCTGTTCTGTTTGTGTATTGGTATCCCTACAGCTCCTTATAAACTCCTCTCCTTTCAGCCTCCCGACGTCTCTCCCACCTGCCTCTTCTCACGCCGAGGAGTCCAGCCCCATCCTTTCCCACCGGGACCCTGCCTTGGCCTCCTCCCTGGCTTCCCCCCAGGCCTCCTTGCCTCCACTCTTACTCCCTGCAACCCATCTCCCATTCATAAACAGAGGGATGTTTCTGAAGCTCAAATCTGACCCTGTCCCCTCCCTGCTTAACCTTGGCTCCCCACGGCCCTCAGGGCAAGCTCCTGCCTCCACAAGCTGGCACTCAGGGCTCTTCCCCATCAGCTTTCCTGAGCTGTGTCATTTGTGTCCCATTTCAGTGACAGCCTCAGCATCTATTCTGCCACCCAAGCCCGACCCTCAGGGTCCTCTTGGACACCCCCCGCCCTCAATAAGTTTCCAAGTGCCAAGGAGGATTCGATTTAGCTCCACAAACCTTTCTCCTGCCTGGCCTTGCTGTCCTCCCCATGGTCTCACCCTGGTCCAGCCCCATCTTCTCCCACCTGGACCCCTGCTCTGGCCTCCTCCCTGGTCTCCTGGCCTCCACTCTCCCTCCCTCTAACCTGTCAACAGCAAGAAGAATGTCTCTCAATCCCAAATCAAACCGTCTTCCACCTTTGCCCCAAACCTTCCAAGATAAACCCCCAAACTGCTTGCCTCGTGACCCCTCATGTCCACCTGGCTCCTTTCTCTTGTTCACAAGCTTTAGGGCCTCGTCCTGCAGCTCTATGCCCCCAACTCCTACACAACCCTCAGCCCCATCTCAGTTGTCCCTTCTTGGCATCACTGCCTGGTCCTTCCCAGTCAACTCTAGGTCCCCGTGTTGTTCACGCCTAACACTTTGTCCTTTTCTTTGGCTTGGGTTGTCACAATATATTTATTGGTGTGACTGTGTGTCTCATGGTCTGTGGGCTCTGGGAGTGTAGGCACTGGGTATATCTTTGGTACCACTGTGTCCCCACCACCATGTAAAAGACCTTTCATAAAGGGGCCAATTAATTATTGTGGCATTTTGGGGGGATGCAAATATGTGCAAAGATCTGCCCACTTGTTTGAATATGCTGGGTGGCCCTACACACCTAGGACACGGTGGACCCAGCTGTGCGCGTGGCCAACTTGAATCTGTGTTCGTTCTTTCAAGAACTATTTGCTGAGTATCAAATATGTGTTTGCAATTGGCTTTCAAATGCATTTTATTTTTTTATTTTTTTATACATAGTATTTTTATTTTATTTTTTATTTTATTATGGTCCCGCTGTGCGGCATGTGGGATCTTATTTCCCCCACCAGGGATGGAACCCTAGCCCTACAGTGGAAGCGCGGAGTCTTCTAAACCACTGGACCACCGGGGAAGTCCCTCAAATGCATTTTAAAAATGCGATGGGGGAATTCCCAGCGGTCCAGTGGTTAGGACTTGGCCCTTTCACTGCTGAGGGCCCAGGTTCGACCCCTGGTTGGGGAACTGGGGAACTAAGATCCCACAAGCCATGCGGCACGCCAAAATAAATAAATAAATAAATAAATAAATAAATAAATAAATAAATAAATTTAAGCTGTACAACATGATTTACTACATGTATATATTGCAAAGGGATTACCACAATAAAGTTAATTAACCCATCCATTACCTCACATAGTTACCATTTTTTTGGTGTGTATGGTGAGAACATTTAAGATCTACTCTCTTAGTAAATTTCAAGTATACAATACAGTATTAGCTATAGTCACCATGCTGTATGTTAGGTCCCCAGAACTTATTCATCTTGTAACTGAAACTCTGTACCCTTTGATCAACATCTCCCCATTTCTCCCCCACCCCCAGCCTCTGGCAACAACAATTCTTTTACTTAATGAAGTAATTATTAATTAATTTTTATTGAGAGACAAGTGACATATAACACTATATTAGTTTCAGATGTACACAGTGATTCAATATTTGTATATGTTGTGAAATGGTCACCACAGTAAGTCTAGTTAACATCCATCACTACGCAGTTACAAATTTTTTTCGTTAGGAAACTTTTAAGATCTACTCTCTTAGCAACTTTCAAATGTATAATATAGTTTTATTAACTAGAGTCACCATGCTACATGACATCTCTCTGTTTCTATGAATTCAGCTTTTTTAGATTCCACATATAAGTGAGATCATACAGTATTTGTCTTTCTCTGTCTGACTTACTTCACTTAGTGTAATGACTTCAAGGTCCATCCATGTTTGTCACACATGGCAGGATTTCCTTCTTTTTTATGGCTGTATACTATTCCGTTATATATCTATATCACATTTTCTTTTTTTATATATTTTTAAAATTTATTTTTATTTATTTATTTATTTTTTTGCGGTACAGGGGCCTCTCACTGTTGTGGCCTCTCCCATTGCGGAGCACAGGCTCCGGACGCGCAGGCTCAGCGGCCATGGCTCACGGGCCCAGCCGCTCCGCGGCATGTGGGATCCTACCGGACCGGGGCACGAACCCGTGTCCCCTGCATCGGCAGGCGGACTCTCAACCACTGAGCCACCAGGGAAGCCCTCTTTTTTTTTAATTTTTTTTTTTTTTTTAATTTTGGCTGCGTTGGGTCTTCGTTGCTGCGCGTGGGCTTTCCCTAGTTGCGGCGAGCGGGGGCTACTCTGTTGTGGTGTGCAGGCTGCTCATTGCGGTGGCTTCTCTTGTTGGGCGGAGCATAGGCTCTAGGCACGTGGGCTTCAGTAGCTGAGTCTCGTGGGCTCTCGAGCGCAGGCTCAGTAGTTGTGGCACACAGGCTTAACTGCTCCGCGGCATGTGGGATTCTCCCGGACCAGGGCTTGAACCTATGTCACCTGCATTGGCAGGCGGATCCCTAACCACTGTACCACCAGGGAAGCCTGTCACATTTTCTTTATCCACTCATCTGCTGGCACTTAGATTGCTTCTGTATCTTGGCTATCGTGAATAATGATGCCATGGACACAGGTGTGCAGATATCTCTTTTGGGATACTCATTTTGTTTCCTTTGGATATATACCAAGAAGTGGGACTGCTGGATCCTAAGAAAATTCTATTTTTAAGTTTTTGAGGAACCTCCATATTGTTTTCCATAGTGGCTGCACCAATTTACATTCCCACCAACGGTGCACAAGCGTTCCCCACTGGGGGGCAGAGCAGGGGAAAGACCTGATTTGATTTGGTTTTAAAGGCCAGTAAGTGAAAAGTTGATGGGAAACTTTCTAACAGAGGGATCAGGACCTGGACACACTTTATGGGAACATTTATTATTGAGATGTGATGTGCCTGGAAGGGGCCCAGCCCACCCAGTGAGGAGCTCTTGGGCCAGAATGAGCCCAAATCTGATCTAACTTCCAGTTTACAGAGAATTCCTGGCAATGGAAAGATATCTTGAGTAGCACCCCAAAGATGCCATCAGCCAAATCTGGGATGTGAAAAATGGCACAGGGCAAATGACCCAGTTTCTTTAAGAAACTAGTGGCATTACCAAAGGGGAAAGGAGGGGAGGGATAAATTAGCAGTTTGGGCTTAAAATATACACCCTACTATATATAAAATAGATAACCAGCAAGGACCTACTGTATAGCACAGGGAACTACTCAATATCTTGTAATAACCTATAATGGAAGAGAATATAAAAAAAAGAATTATATATATTTATGTATATGTATAATTGAATCCCTGTGCTGTACATCTGAAACTAACACAACATTGTAAATCAACTATATTTCAATAAAAATTAAAAAAATAAGTGGCATACAAAAGGTTGGGGAATGGTTACAGCTTTCGAAGACCTAAGCATCCAAATGAAGGCACTGCATGATGAGCCTTTGGATGTTGATTTGAACAAACACACCTATGAAGTACATTTCTGCAAACCATCAGGGAAACGTGAACACTAACACAGCAAAACTGCTAACTGCGATAGGCGTGAAAATGGGTATCTTGGTTGTGACTCTTAAAAAGTGGATTTTAGGGAATTCCCTGGTGGTCCAGTGGTTAGGACTCCACGCTTTCACTGCTGTGGGCCTGGGTTCAGTCAGGGAACTAAGATCCTGCAAGCCGTGTGCCCCCCAAAAAAACAAAAGAGTGGATTTTAAAGGGGAGTTATTTTCTTACTAAGTTAGGAGTCTTTGTTGGGCATAGTGAAAGTTTTGGGTATAGATAGTGTGATGGTTATACATTGTGAATATATTTAATGCCACTGAATCGTACACTTACAAGTGGTGAAAATGATAAATATTATGTTATGTATATTTTACCGCCCCCCCAAAAAACCAAACTGAACACCACACTGATTGTAAATACTTTTGCTTTGGGGTCCAATAATTATTGTTTAAGACATTTTGAGTTTTTGTTTTTCTTTTGCCTGCTACTGGAATCATCCTAATTCATGTCAACTTTCATATTGATGCAGTGCAAGGTCCATCCTTCCTCAAATAAATGAATTTGCTGGTATTTCTGATCCCAAAGTTCCCTGAATGTGAATTTTGAGTGCAAAGGAAAGCAAATCATTGCCTTAATTTAAAAGGAGGAAACCTCAAACCTCATTCATTCCTTTTCATATCACACTGACATAAAAAGTAGTAATAATAAATCCAAGAACTTAGCATGTATTTCATTCCTATTAGGTTCCAGAACTTTTCACATCTCTTAAGTTTGGCAAGTCTTTTAGATGCTAAATCCTCAGTGAAGGTGTCATCAACTAGAAAGTGGCAAAGTTAGGATCTGATCCCCATCGCATCTTTCTATTTTCCATCATATCACTGTTTTGTGCTACCTCTGTAGAATTTAAGCCAAAAAATAAAGTGATAACATCATGGAAAATTAAAGAAAAAAAAAGGAAACTTTAGCTAACGATCTATGCATTGCTGAAGCATTCAGAGGTCGACGTCTGCAATTTATTTTTTTGTTTGTTTTCGGCCATGTGGCACGGCACGCGGGATCTTCGTTCCCTGATCAGAGATCGAACCTGCGCCTCCACAGTGGAAGTGCGGAGCCCTAACCACTGGACCGCCAGGGAATTCCCTGCAATTTATTCTGAAATGCCTAAAAAAATGAGCTGGCTGGGCAGGTAGAAAGAAATTTGCTAATGCAGCATGGCAACCGAAGTGGGAGAGCCTAGGCAGTAGCCCATGGGTATTCCCGTATAATCCCCTCAACTTTGCTGCATGTTGGAAAATTGTCATAATAAAATGTTGGGGGGAAAAATGTCCTTTACTATTAGAAATGTGTATTCAATTATTTTCTGAGATTTGCTTTAAAATCACTGTAAGAGAGTGATAGATGAAATAAAATTAGCCGAAAGTTGATGATTATCGAATGAGGCCCGGGCATGGGCCCACGGGTTCATTGTACTATTCTGTCTACTGTTGTGGGTTTGAAAACTTCCTTATTAGATAATTGACAAAGAAAACGATGCTTCTGGCTCTCTAGTGAAGAGAAGGGAGGAGGGAAAGGGTGGCAGGAGAGGCCAGAGTGAGGGTAGGATTTGTGTTTCGGCGTCTGCTTTCAGTTTGGGAGGGTGCCCAGGGTGGGAAGCAGTCACCTTCAGTTTTTCCCTAACTGAGGCTCCCCAACTCCCCTACCCGCACGCCTCCCACCCCCTGCCCTAGGCCTGCAGTTCTGCCCACCCCCCAACATCGCCTCACCGGAAGTGAGGCCCAGGACAGCTCCCCCCCACCCCCACCCCGTCCGCCACCTCCACATCTGCTACTGATGTCAACAGCCAGGGTAGGCGGGGGCCATGTTTTTCAGTTCCTGCCTAGCCTCCAGGGAGGGGTGGACCCCCCCCCCATCCCCACTCCTTACTCACAATGATGGACACTGTCACACACATACTAGGCCCTGCCCTGGGCCAGAGACAAACTTTTATTGCAAAACGGGGACCTTCGAGTCACAAGGACGTCAGACCTGGCCTCTTCCTTGAAACGGGGAGTTGGAATCTGGCTCCATCCACTGGGTCTAACTGGAGGCGGGTGGGGGGAGCAGGGGAGGTTTTCGACATGGTTATATAAGCTGGAGTGTGTGTGTGTGTGTGTGTGTGTGTGTGTGTGTGTGTGTGTGTGTGTGTGTTCCCCTGGTCTGAGTTTCCACGTATGTCCAAGTTTACTTTGTTTCCAGGCTTGTGCACAACTGCACACTGGGGTGTGTCTGTATTTGGGAGCATTTGGGGGATCGGGCTGCCTGGAAAGGGGTGCCCTTGAGGGCTGAAGGTGCGGAGGAGGCCAGAGCTGGGCCTCCGCGGGAGTCGTATATCTTAGTCGGAAGATACCCCGGAGGCGGGCGGGTGTCCCACATGGGCTGGCTGTGTGGTTCAGTGGTTGGGGGCATGTGGATGGCGACAGTCTTAGGCCTGGATAGCGGTACGGTCACTTGAGGGCTGAGGACAGAGATGGTCTCTGTGTGGTGACATGAGCTGGCATGGGGCATGTTCTCCGCTCTAGGCTCCCAGAGATGGTGGCCCTGGTAAGTTTGATGAGTTAAGAGGGCACGTGGGCTGCCAACACTGTGGCTGTTTCCGTGGCTTGTGAAGGCGGCAGCTGAATCCCCACGCGTGGGTTGTGGGTCCAGGGGAGCTGCGCTGTGTATGAGTTGGTGGGTTATCTGGGCATGTGGGTGTGATTCCAGATGGACTACATTTATGTCAGTAGAAAGCTGCATGGCTGAGTTGCCCTGTGGCCCTCGTGGGTGTGTCTGGGCGTGTGGTTGCGTGGGCTGATGACCCTGTGGATGTGTAGGCTGCATATATGTGTGACCGACTCTAGAAAACAGCTACAGGTGTGCGAATGTGGCTGCCTGTGGTGTAGACGTGTGGCTCAGGAGACACAGCCATGTCCACGGCAACCGCCAAGGCTACTACCTCCCAAGTTTCCCTTCTTCATCCGGTCCACACGGTGGGGTGGGGTGGGGTGGAGGTCAGCGGGGCCGGAATTGCAGCTGGAAGGCTTGGGGGATGTTGAAAAGGCCACTGACGGCTGGCTGGAGGCTCAGGGCACCCGGTGGGCATGGGTTCCCCAGCGAGAAGGCCTGCAGGATGGCGGTGAACAGGAGGAAGAGCTCGGTCCGAGCCAGGGCCTCCCCGGGGCAGACACGCTTACCTGGAGGGGAGACAGATGGTGCTGGGCCAGCCGTCCTCACACCCAGGCCTGTGGGAGGACCAGTGGGTGGACAGGGGCGGACCCAGCAGATACCTAAGGAGAAGGGCAGGAAGGCCTCGTGCTTTTTGAACTTTCCGTCTGCATCCAGGAATCGTCCTGGGTTGAACTCCTCAGGCTGTTTGAAGACCTCGGGGTCATGCAGGATGGAGCCAAGGAGAGGGAAGACCTCCGTGCCCTGAGGGGAGATCATAACAAAACTACAGACATCCCTCACCCCCTAGGCCTTCAGTCCTCGAGGGCAGAGCACAAGAGTCTGGTGTGTTGGGGAAACCGGTTCACAAAACACAGCGGCATCAATGTTTATCGAGTGCTTATTATGTGTCAGGCACTTTATTAAGCATTATATATGTATTGCCTCATATGTAATAGGTACATGTATTATACTTACACACACACACTCACAAACATACACACAAACTCACTAAATCTTTTTAACCAGTCTAGGGAACAGTTAGTAATATGATCCCATTTTAAAGATGGGGGAGGGACTTTCCTGGTGGTCCTGTGGCTAAGACTTCGTGCTCTCAATGCAGGGGACTCAGGTTCGATCCCTGGCCAGGGAACTAGATCCCACATGCATGCCACAACTAAGAGTTCGCATGCCACAACTAAGGAGCCCTCTTGCCGCAACTAAGACCCGGCACAACCAAATAAATAAATAAATAAAATATTAAAAAAAAACAAACCAACAAAAGATAATGTCTTAGAGGCTGCTTATAGGGCGGGGAAGATAACTGTCCACTGGTTAAACAAGGTGCTAGGAACAGTCAGGTCTGTAACTCGGTAGTAAAAATGGATTAAAGGATAGGGCTAACACTGATGCAACAGTGTGGAATATTAAAAAAAAAAAAAAAGATGGAGGACTTCCCTGGCGGTCCAGTGGTTAAGACTCCATGATCCCACTACAGGGGGCACGGGTTCAATCCCTGGTCAGGGAACTAAGATCCTGTAAGTCGCGTGGTGCAGCCAAAACAAACAAACAAACAAACAAAAAGTGGGAAAACAGAGGCCCAGAGAATTTAAGCAACTTGCCCAAAGCAACATTTGGACATGGCAGAGCTTGTTATTTTTACATTTGATTTTAAACTTTGGGGCTATGTTGTGATTCAGCTGTGGCTGTCCTAAGGCACTTGGCTAAGAGTCCAGCTTTCTGCCACTATGATCTTCCGGAGGTGAAGGGTGGGTGGATGGGGGCTGCCCACGAAGGCTTCCCCCGCCCAGGTTCGGGGAGAGGGGCAGCCCGTTCCGCTGAGATGAGAGTCCCCATGTTCCCAGGACTGTGGTGGAGGGTGAAGGAAGGCAGGGAGTACGAGGAGAGGGTGAAGGATCTCCTTTGTTAGGGATTCTGGCTAATGGGGCTCCGAGTTGGGAAGGTGAGTGAGGCTTCAGGAAAAGGTCACACTAATGTTGTTAAAATAAGAGAAAGGCAGATAGCAGTGGTTACAGCATAGGCTCTGGGTTCAAATACTGCCCCTACTGCTGGGAGAGTAGGGGCAGGATTTGTAGGCTGGGAGAGCTTGCCAAGTCTTCTAACCTTTCAGAGCCTCAGTTTCCTCATTTGTAAAATGGGTGTGATAATGATGTAGTGTTGCTCTGAAGATTAAATAAGGTAATACATGTAAAGCATTTAGAATAATACCTGGCACAGAGCAGATCCTCGATCACAGATGCCTGTTATTGCTATTATCATTATCAGTAGTTGCTGTAGTTGCAAGAGTCACTGCTTTAGCAATAGTTGCTGCTGTGGTGTACATAGGAGCCCCACCCCCTGTACAAAGAGTTCATTCGGTGTTTTGCAAGCATCATTTCACAGATTCCTTACAATCCCAAGATGATACTATTATTACTCCCAATTTAGAAGAGGAGGGACTTCTCCGGTGGTACGGTGGTTAAGAATCTACCTGCCAATGCAGGGGACATCGGTTCGAGCCCTGGTCCAGGAAGATCCCACATGCCGCGGAGCAACTAAGCCCGTGCGCCACAACTACTGAGCCTGCGCTCTAGAGCCCGTGAGCCACAACTACTGAGCCTGCGTGCCACAACTACTGAAGCCCGCGCGCCTAGAGCCCGGGCTCCGCAACAAGAGAAGCCACAGCAATGAGAAGCCCAAAAGATAATGTCTTAGAGGCTGCTTATAGGGCGGGGAAGATAACTGTCCACTGGTTAAACAAGGTGCTAGGAACAGTCAGGTCTGTAACTCGGTAGTAAAAATGGATTAAAGGATAGGGCTAACACTGATGCAACAGTGTGGAATATTAAAAAAAAAAAAAAAGATGGAGGACTTCCCTGGCGGTCCAGTGGTTAAGACTCCATGATCCCACTACAGGGGGCACGGGTTCAATCCCTGGTCAGGGAACTAAGATCCTGTAAGTCGCGTGGTGCAGCCAAAACAAACAAACAAACAAACAAAAAGTGGGAAAACAGAGGCCCAGAGAATTTAAGCAACTTGCCCAAAGCAACATTTGGACATGGCAGAGCTTGTTATTTTTACATTTGATTTTAAACTTTGGGGCTATGTTGTGATTCAGCTGTGGCTGTCCTAAGGCACTTGGCTAAGAGTCCAGCTTTCTGCCACTATGATCTTCCGGAGGTGAAGGGTGGGTGGATGGGGGCTGCCCACGAAGGCTTCCCCCGCCCAGGTTCGGGGAGAGGGGCAGCCCGTTCCGCTGAGATGAGAGTCCCCATGTTCCCAGGACTGTGGTGGAGGGTGAAGGAAGGCAGGGAGTACGAGGAGAGGGTGAAGGATCTCCTTTGTTAGGGATTCTGGCTAATGGGGCTCCGAGTTGGGAAGGTGAGTGAGGCTTCAGGAAAAGGTCACACTAATGTTGTTAAAATAAGAGAAAGGCAGATAGCAGTGGTTACAGCATAGGCTCTGGGTTCAAATACTGCCCCTACTGCTGGGAGAGTAGGGGCAGGATTTGTAGGCTGGGAGAGCTTGCCAAGTCTTCTAACCTTTCAGAGCCTCAGTTTCCTCATTTGTAAAATGGGTGTGATAATGATGTAGTGTTGCTCTGAAGATTAAATAAGGTAATACATGTAAAGCATTTAGAATAATACCTGGCACAGAGCAGATCCTCGATCACAGATGCCTGTTATTGCTATTATCATTATCAGTAGTTGCTGTAGTTGCAAGAGTCACTGCTTTAGCAATAGTTGCTGCTGTGGTGTACATAGGAGCCCCACCCCCTGTACAAAGAGTTCATTCGGTGTTTTGCAAGCATCATTTCACAGATTCCTTACAATCCCAAGATGATACTATTATTACTCCCAATTTAGAAGAGGAGGGACTTCTCCGGTGGTACGGTGGTTAAGAATCTACCTGCCAATGCAGGGGACATCGGTTCGAGCCCTGGTCCAGGAAGATCCCACATGCCGCGGAGCAACTAAGCCCGTGCGCCACAACTACTGAGCCTGCGCTCTAGAGCCCGTGAGCCACAACTACTGAGCCTGCGTGCCACAACTACTGAAGCCCGCGCGCCTAGAGCCCGGGCTCCGCAACAAGAGAAGCCACAGCAATGAGAAGCCCCTGCACCGCAACAAAGAGTAGCCCCTGCTCCCTGCAACTAGAGAAAGCCTGCGCGCAACGGAGACCCAACACAGCCAAAAATATATAAATAAATTAATTAATTTAAAAGGGAAAAAAAAAAAAGAGGAGTAGATGGAGGTTCAGAGGGTGAAGTGATTTGCCCAAGGTCTCAGCTAGAAAACAGCAGGACTGGATTCTAACTGCTATGAACTGGATTCTACAATGAAGCTCAAGGAGGGAGCAGCTTGCCCGGAAGGCACCTTCGGTTTCCAGGGAGAGGTCGCCCCCTGGTGGTGCTGGTTCTGAGTTGCTCTGGAATGAAGGGGCAGGAACTGAGAGAGAGAGAGAGAGAGAGTGTATGTGTGTGTGTGTGTGTGTAGGGAAAGAGGGAGAGCCTGATCGTTTGCAGCCGGGTGGAGAGCGAGGGCCTCCTTCGGCCCTCAGTTCTCAAATTGCTTCCCTGCCTGTCACGTTATCTGATTGTCCCCACCACGATTGGAAGGAGGTAGAATTAGGATCCATTGGACACATGGGGGAAACCGAGGCTCAGAGACAGAGTCAAAAGGCAAGAAAAATGTATACAGAAAGAAACAAAGAGAGATGCAGAGACAGGGACACAGAAAAAGAGAGGAAGATGTCAGCCAGAGAGGAGACAGAAAGAGGAAGAAGATGCAGAGAGACAAACTGACCAAGATCCAGAAAAAGAGACAAAAGATAGCAATGGACTCAGGCCCTCAGGCCCGAGACAGAGACAGCCGCTGGGCCTGGCTGACCCGCACACCCACCTGGGGCAGGGTGTACCCCCGGAAGCGGGTGGTCTTGACGAGGGCTCGGGGCATTCCCATGGGTACCAGCGCCAACAGCCGCTGCGCCTCATGCAGAACCGCGTCCGTGTAGGGGAGGCGGGCTCGGTCCCCCAGGCTTGGCGCCTGGCCGGGCCCCAGCTCCCGCGTCAGCTCCTCCTGCACACGCTCTGCGCCCAAGAAGAGGAGAGTTGGAGGTCAAAGGTGGGGCGGGGCCCTGCGATCCTCCCCTCGGAAGCCCCATCTTCTTTATTTTTTAAGGTTTATTTATTTATTTATTTGGCCGTGCCACACGGATCTTAGTTCCCCAAGCAGGGATTGAACCCGGGCCCTCGGCAGTGAAAGTGCGGAGTCCCAGCCACTGGACCGCCAGGGAGTTCCCGGACGCTCCATCTTCCTGAGCAGCTGTGGTTAGGGGTGAGGCTGGTGGGCAGGGAGGAAGAGTCCTCCAGCCCTCTGCAGCCTGGGTCCCACACATCCCGTGTGGTGGGCATCACATCTCTCCTCTTTCAATTCCCATAGCAATCCTGTGAGGTGGGGGGCCATAATCTAGCCCCATTTCCCAGATAAGGACACTGAGGCCTAGTGAGCTGAAATAGCAGCTGACTCCTTGATTCCACCAAGGCACCCAGGTCCCATCTTCCTGGTCAGCCCACCCCACTGGCTTGACAGCACTGGACGCAGCTGCGTGACCTTGAAATGCTGGAGTTCCTTGGGGCACATTCCCAGCCCTGCCTCACCCACTTACCCACCCTCACCAACACAGCTTCAGGTCTTGCCTGTGCCCTGATAACCCCAATTTGTTTCTTATCTCCAGTCCTGATCCAGGTGTCTCGTGGCCTTCTGGATGCCTCCCCCTGGTGGCTCCAGGTCCCTCACACTCAAATTGTCCCCAAATGGCTTCAGTATCTCCCCTGAACTAGCTCCTTATCCCTTCTGTCCCCATCTCAGGGTGGCCTCATGGTCCCCGGGTCCCCTGGCCAGAGCCCTGGGCCTGTCCCTGGATGCCTCCCTCCCTTGTCATTCTCCACCACCTGCCTACTTGGACCCCTCTCTCCTCCCCACAGCTTGGCCCAGCCCTGTTTGTTCTCTCTGGCCTAGGTCCCTACCTTGTCCTCTGCCCTGGGCTCCTGGCATCCTCTTTCAGACCCTACAACTTACCTCTTCATGACAGACCAAAGGATTTTTCTAAAATGCTCATTTGTCCCTGCCCTCCCCTGCTCAACGACCTTCCATGGCTCCCCATGGCTCAGGATTAGGTGCACAATGTACCGCCAAGGCAGCAAGGCCGGAGACGCCTCCTGCCTCATTTCTCATTTTGCTAGACCTGTCACTGTAGCCGGCAGTCCGCAGACTTCTTGCTCTTCAGACGCCCCAGATGCCAGCTCATTCTTGCCTCCAGGCACTGGCTCAGGCTGTCCACTCCCCTAAACATTCTTGCTCTCGAGCCCTCCCTCCTGTTCCCAGGGCCTGGCTGGTGGAGAAGCTTCCTACCTTGGACCTGAGGATATTTCAGCAGGAGCAGGAGAGTGTAGCGAACCGTGGTACTGACTGTCACCGCCCCGGCGAACAACAGATAAGTGACCGTCATCAGCAAGTTCTTCTCAGTGAATTCTGTGTTTGGGTCTTGCTTCTCCTGGGGGAAACCAGGCAGAGGGGCTCAGAGAACACAGGCTGCGGGGAGTAGAGACCCAGCACAGCCAGGTTTGGCGTGCAGCACAGCAAGTTATAACTTTGTCAGGGAGTTTAAATAAATGTGTGAGAAAGTTGGGAAGTGGGCTCTTGATATTAGTTCTCTCGGGGTAAAATGTTTTAAAAATGAAAGAGAGTGGCCACTATAAAACGAACAAACAAACAAACAAACAGAAAATGACAAGTGTTGGTGGAGACGTGGAGAAACTGGAACCCCTGTCGCCAAGGGGGTATTTAAAAGGGTGCAGCTGTTACGGCAAATGGTACAGCGGTTCCTCAAAAAAGTAAAATAGATTTACCATGTGATCCAAAAGTTCCACTTCTGGGGATTTATCCAAAAGAGTAAAAGCAGGATCTTGAAGAACATTTGCATACCTATGTTCATAGCAGCATTATTCATAATAGCCAAAAGGTGAAAGCAAGCCCAAGTGTCCATTGATGGATGAATGGATAAAGAAAATGTGCTATATCCACACAATGGAATATGATTCAGCCTTAAAAAGGAAGGAAATCTTGTCACACGCTACAATGTGAATGAAACTTGATGACATTATGCTAAGTGAGATAAGCCACAAAAGGACAAATACTGTGTGATCCCACTTATATGAGGTCCCTAGAGTAGGAAAATTCATAGAGTAAGGAAGTAGGAGGGTGGGAGTTGAGGGCTGGGGGAGGGAAGGATGGGGATCTGTTGTTTAATGGGTATAGAATTTCAGTTTTGCAAGTTGAAAGTGTTCTGGAGATGGATGGTGGTTGTGTGAATATCTAACACCACTGAACTGTACACTTGAAAATGGCTAAGTTGGTAAGTTTTATGTTATGTGTATTTTACTATAATTAAATTTAAAAAGAATTTTTTTTTGGCCATGCCACACGGCTTGTAGGATCCTAGTTTCCTGACCAGGGATCGAACCTGGGCCTCCTGCAGTGGAAGCACGGAGTCCTAACCACTGGACCGCCAGGGAATTCCCATTCCCTTTCATTTCTTAAATTAAAAAGATTTAATTATATTTGAGATTAACAGATACACACTACTATATATAAAATAGATAAACAACAAGGACCTACTGTATAGCACAGGGAACTATATTTAATGTCTTACAATAACCTATAATGGAAAAGAATCGGAAAAAGAGCATATATATGATTCAGTTTCATATATATATATATTTTTATATATATATATATATATATATATATAAAACCGAATCACTCTGCTGTATACTTGAAACATTATAAATCAACTATACTTCAGTAAAAAATTAAAATTAAAAAAATTCAGGGGACTTCCCTGGTGGCACAGTGGTTAAGAATCCGCCTGCCAATGTAGGGGACACAGGTTCGAGCCCTGGTCCGGGAAGATCCCACGTGCCACGGAGCAACTAAGCCCATGCGCCACGACTACTGAGCCTGCGCTCTAGAGCCTACGAGCCACAACTACTGAGCCCGTGTGCCACAACTAATGAAGCCCATGCGCCTAGAGCCCGTGCTCCACAACAAGAGAAATATATATATATTTTAATATATATATATATATATATAACCGAATCACTCTGCTGTATACTTGAAACATTATAAATCAACTATACTTCAGTAAAAAATTAAAATTAAAAAAATTCAGGGGACTTCCCTGGTGGCACAGTGGTTAAGAATCCGCCTGCCAATGTAGGGGACACAGGTTCGAGCCCTGGTCCGGGAAGATCCCACGTGCCACGGAGCAACTAAGCCCATGCGCCACGACTACTGAGCCTGCGCTCTAGAGCCTACGAGCCACAACTACTGAGCCCGTGTGCCACAACTAATGAAGCCCATGCGCCTAGAGCCCGTGCTCCACAACAAGAGAAGCCACCACAATGAGAAGCCCAAGCACCGCAATGAAGAGTAGCCTCCACTCGCCGCAACTAGAGAAAGCCTGCGCACAGCCACGAAGACCCAACGCAGCCAAAAATAAATAAATAAAAATAAATTTATTTTTTAAAAAAATTCAGGAATTCTCTGGCTGTCCAGTGGCA
Source organism: Physeter macrocephalus (assembly GCF_002837175.3). Lineage (NCBI taxonomy): Eukaryota > Metazoa > Chordata > Mammalia > Artiodactyla > Physeteridae > Physeter > Physeter macrocephalus. The sequence goes on from NC_041230.1 coordinate 10,834,962, forward strand.
GGTCTCTGTGCTTTCACTGCCGAGAGCCCAGGTTCCATCTCTGGCTGGGAACTAAGATCCCACAAGCCACATGGTAGTCCCGCCCCCACCCCCCAAAAAAAACGGGCCACAGAGTTAAGAAAAGAAATCTCTCTCTCCATGAACAGGGCGGCTGCATTTATTCAAAGGATGTGGCCCTGAAAATCTCCCATAATTGCAAAGTATGTACAATTCAAAACTAGTTATTTCCACAGGGGTCATCTTAATTCTAATTTTCTCATATGATAATTGTTCCCACATAATTAATAACGAGGACTTTATTAGTCTAATTAGACATTGCAAGGTTTCGTAAGTAAATGATTGCAATTCATAGGAACTTTCCTGTGTGGGTTGGGGGAAGTCATGGTGGGGACTGCCGGTGGCGGGTCACTGGGCATGAGACCTGGGCAGGGGGCTGAGGTTGGAGGGAGGAGAAAGAGGAGAGAAGCAAGTGACTCAGACACACATTCACAGAGCGACGTGCAGAGAGAAAGAAGGAGGGTGACGGAGTGTCCCAGCTATACCCGGGTGTAGGGGCCGGTCAGGAGGCCCCCAACCCTAAGCTTCCCCCACCTTTGCCATCTTCAGCAAGAAGGCATCCACAACGTCACGTGCGGGGCCTGAGGCGTCCAGGCTCCTCTGGTGCCGCTGTATCTGCTGGACGGCGAAGGTAGCCACAGTGCACATTTGGCCGAGGAGCTGCGTGTAGGGGCCCGGGAGGTGCTGCAGGAGCCGGGAGAACATCTCGTAGGTCTGCGGGGGGACGGGCAGCCGTTTTCACGGGGGTCTGGCCCTGCACCAGGGCAGAGGGGCGGGTGGACAGGGTGCTCTGGGGTTACCTGAAAGAGGTGGGCAGGAGCCTTTGGAGAGAGAGGGGTCCCACCCCCTTACCTGGGCCCACGGGGAGCTGACCCCCACGACGATGCCACTAGCCGCCTGGACCACGGCCTGGAATTCCTCATTGTCGTAGGGGAAGCGGAGGCGGAAGACGAGGGAGCAGATGATGTTGGACGTGGCCTGGGCCAGCAGCAGTGAGGGGTCAAGAGGCCATCCTGGGGAGGAGCAGACAGGGAGGGGGGTTGTGATGGAGACGGGGGCAGAGGGGCGCTGACGTAGGGCGGAGCCGGTCCACGAAGATGGAGTGGGGGCCGGACCCAACCGGAAAGAGACAGGCACAGAGAGTGAGACAGAGACAGGACAAGAGAGAGTTAGACACGGAGACAGACAGAGAAAGACAGAGGCAGACTTACAGGAGAGAAAAACAGAAAAATAGGGACTTCCCTGGCGGTCCAGTGGTTAAGGCTCTGCACTTCCAATGCAGGGGGCGCGGGTTTGACCCCTGGTGGGGGAGCTAAGATCCCACATGCTGCACAGCCAAAAAAAGAGAGAAGAGGCAGAAAGAGTGACATGACGGTACGAGGGACACAGAGACCCTCAGGGAGACAGCAGGACAGAGGCAGAAGGTGGAGGAGGAGAGAGGCGGAGTGACTGGAGTCCCCAACCCAGTCCGCGAGGGAAGGCCCTACCACACTCGGCGCCCTGCTGACCTTTGGTTTTCCGGAGCTCCTCCACCAGACACTGGGCCTCCGCCTGGATCAGCTCCTCACCTTCTCGTTTCCCCATGCCCAAGTCCCGCAGGGCCAGCGTAGTGAACTTCCTCAGCTGCCTCCATCGCTCCCCATTAGAGAAGAAAACCCCTGCACAGAAGGCTAGACTCAAGGAGGGACCAGCCCTCCCCCGTTCCCCAGGATTCCTCCCTTCCTCCCAGTGAGGTGCCCTGTCCTGAGCCCCTAGGAGCCTAGCCCAAGGAGGAGGACTCACGAGGTGCTCAATAATTGCCTGACCTTGCATCTGAGGGTGCCCTTCTCCTGAGGAGTAGGTAACTGGGATTCTCCAGGCTCCTAGTGTTCTGATTCACCAGCATGAGCAAAGATTTCTTCCTTCCTTCTGGCTATCCATCTTTTTATTCCTCTATTCACCCACCCATCCATTTATCATTCCTTCCTCTTTCCTCTTTCTCCCTCCCTCCTACCCTTCTATCCATCCATCCATCCATCCATCCATTCCAACATTCATGGAGTATTATTGGGTCCCGCGCCCCATGCCAATTGGAGGTTGAAACGGGAGGGAGGAGGATGGAATTGCACTGTTTACCTCCTTATCCAAGAGGCCCGGACAGTCCCTTCCCTGGTCTGAGCTGTTTCCACTTGTAGAATGCTAGTCTATAGCGGCCTTCTGGACGCCTCCTCCTGGATGTCCCCTGCCCACCCATCCCTCCACTGTGTCCCAAACAGGCCTCAGCATCTCTCTTCCTCGTCTCAGCCGCCCGCAGAACATCCCATCCCATGGCTAGAGCCCTGCATTCCTCCCCCAACCACCTCCCCTCCCCCACTCAACGGCCCCAGCCCTGGTCCAGCCCAATCCCCTTGCTGGGCTCCCACACAGCAACCAGAGGATCTTTCTAACTCTGACTCTACCCTTTCCCAGAAAAACCCAAAGTCCAAACTCTGGCTTGACTCGGGCCCTGCATGATCAGGCTCCAAAGACTTCTCCAGCTTTGCTAATTCAATTGCACTGGCCTTTTCTCACTTCCTCAAAAGTACCAGGATGCCCCCTCTAGGCCTTTGCCCCGGCTGTTCCGTCTGCCTGGATCACTCACCTCTTCAGCCTCACTGAACTAACCCCACTCAGCCTTCAGGTCCCACTTCAAATGTCACCTCCGCTAGGAAGCCTTCTCTGATTCCTCCCATTCTCCTCTCCAAATCCTTCTGCTCCCCTGGCCAGTAAAGGTCCCCTGGGTCCTGCTCTTAAGGCTGTACCTCTCATTTTAGAAATCTAGTCTCTCCCTCCATTGTCTTATTGCAAAGCCCACATCTCCCACAGTAAGACATGTCACATCTGTCACCACTGTGTCCCCAGTACCAAGTCAGGTGTAATGAAAATGTGTCAGTTGATGAGCGAATGCTTCTTCCCTCACCTCCATGCTTTTGTACGTGCTGGTCTCTCTGCCTGGAACACCCTTCCCACTCATCCTATGAGTCTCAGCTCAGACACCCCATCTTTTAGGAAGACGTCCTGGACAACCTCCACCTGACAGGCTGGGCCAGGCGCCTCCTCCAATTCCTCTCTGGACTGTCACTGTCTAGTGACAGGTCTGTTTCTTCCTGGCCCATGCGCTCTGGGAGCAGGACTGAGGCTGTTTATTCAAGGCTGTGTTCCCTGGAGCGCCCAGCACCGGCTTCCAGCTTTCAGTCTTAACAGAGAATAGTTTGTACATTTTGAGTGTTTGCCCACTAATTCCCAGTGCCTCAAATGCTCTCGCTCTTTCCTCCCAGCCCTGGGGCTCCGCCTGGAACATTAATAACACTACTACAACCAGGTAACTAATGAGTGCTTACTTTGTGCCATCCTCAGTACAATCCTATGCAATAGGCACTGTCATCATCCCATTTTAGATGAGAAAACAGAGGCCCAGAGACACTGAACCGCATGGAAGCTCACATACCGGTAAGTGGTGGCAGGCTCTGAGTGAAGGACCCAGCAGCCTCCAGCTCCCCTTTTGACTCACCATGGCCATCAAAGGTTCCGTTCAGCGTTGCCACCAAACCCCGTCCGCTGAACTCCTCGGCCTGACCTCCCAGGGCCTCCTGCACAGCCTCGCGCCCAACCAGGACCACAACGCGCCGCCAGGGTCCCAGGTACACGGTGAACACTGGTCCATACTTCTTACTCAGCTGGGAGCAGGGACCGAGAAGGGGTGAGTGACGTGGGGAAGGCTGCTGCCTTTTAAAGTCTTGTGTCCATCGTGGCCCCTGTTGCTGGATGAGCCACCTAAGAGAAGCCCCTCCTGCCTCGCCCCAGACTGAAGCAGTCCCTTTGGAAGATTCAGTTCTTGGTTTGCACCAAGCTCCCAGCATTTCACCCCTCCCCGCAAGAGTCCTCCTTCCTCAAACTCCCTCACCCAACACACTCTCTGGTCCCCATTCCCTTATCCCCTGCAGAGCCCTAACTTCTGACACTGGGACAACCCAGAACCCACCCCTGCTCCCACAGCACAGACCCACAGCAGCAAAAATGGGCAGCTGCAGCTGTGGCCTCCCATAATCCCTCATCTCCCCACCCCCGAAAAAAAAACCCCAAAAGACTAACTACCCCTTTCAATCACTGCTAAATCCTCGTTCTGATTCACCAGCATGAGCAAAGATTTCTTCCTTCCTTCTGGCTATCCATCTTTTTATTCCTCTATTCACCCACCCATCCATTTATCATTCCTTCCTCTTTCCTCTTTCTCCCTCCCTCCCACCCTTCTATCCATCCATCCATCCCAACATTCATGGAGTATTATTGGGTTCCGCGCCCCATGCCAATTGGAGGTTGAAACGGGAGGGAGGAAGATGGAATTGCACTGTTTACCTCCTTATCCAAGAGGCCCGGACAGTCCCTTCCCTGGTCTGAGCTGTTTCCACTTGTAGAATGCTAGTCTATAGCGGCCTTCTGGACGCCTCCTCCTGGATGTCCCCTGCCCACCCATCCCTCCACTGTGTCCCAAACAGGCCTCAGCATCTCTCTTCCTCGTCTCAGCCGCCCGCAGAACATCCCATCCCCTGGCTAGAGCCCTGCATTCCTCCCCCAACCACCTCCCCTCCCCCACTCAACGGCCCCAGCCCTGGTCCAGCCCAATCCCCTTGCTGGGCTCCCACACAGCAACCAGAGGATCTTTCTAACTCTGACTCTACCCTTTCCCAGAAAAACCCAAAGTCCAAACTCTGGCTTGACTCGGGCCCTGCATGATCAGGCTCCAAAGACTTCTCCAGCTTTGCTAATTCAATTGCACTGGCCTTTTCTCACTTCCTCAAAAGTACCAGGATGCCCCCTCTAGGCCTTTGCCCCGGCTGTTCCGTCTGCCTGGATCACTCACCTCTTCAGCCTCACTGAACTAACCCCACTCAGCCTTCAGGTCCCACTTCAAATGTCACCTCCGCTAGGAAGCCTTCTCTGATTCCTCCCATTCTCCTCTCCAAATCCTTCTGCTCCCCTGGCCAGTAAAGGTCCCCTGGGTCCTGCTCTTAAGGCTGTACCTCTCATTTTAGAAATCTAGTCTCTCCCTCCATTGTCTTATTGCAAAGCCCACATCTCCCACAGTAAGACATGTCACATCTGTCACCACTGTGTCCCCAGTACCAAGTCAGGTGTAATGAAAATGTGTCAGTTGATGAGCGAATGCTTCTTCCCTCACCTCCATGCTTTTGTACGTGCTGGTCTCTCTGCCTGGAACACCCTTCCCACTCATCCTATGAGTCTCAGCTCAGACACCCCATCTTTTAGGAAGACGTCCTGGACAACCTCCACCCGACAGGCTGGGCCAGGCGCCTCCTCCAATTCCTCTCTGGACTGTCACTGTCTAGTGACAGGTCTGTTTCTTCCTGGCCCATGCGCTCTGGGAGCAGGACTGAGGCTGTTTATTCAAGGCTGTGTTCCCTGGAGCGCCCAGCACCGGCTTCCAGCTTTCAGTCTTAACAGAGAATAGTTTGTACATTTTGAGTGTTTGCCCACTAATTCCCAGTGCCTCAAATGCTCTCGCTCTTTCCTCCCAGCCCTGGGGCTCCGCCTGGAACATTAATAACACTACTACAACCAGGTAACTAATGAGTGCTTACTTTGTGCCATCCTCAGTACAATCCTATGCAATAGGCACTGTCATCATCCCATTTTAGATGAGAAAACAGAGGCCCAGAGACACTGAACCACATGGAAGCTCACATACCAGTAAGTGGTGGCAGGCTCTGAGTGAAGGACCCAGCAGCCTCCAGCTCCCCTTTTGACTCACCATGGCCATCAAAGGTTCCGTTCAGCGTTGCCACCAAACCCCGTCCGCTGAACTCCTCGGCCTGACCTCCCAGGGCCTCCTGCACAGCCTCGCGCCCAACCAGGACCACAACGCGCCGCCAGGGTCCCAGGTACACGGTGAACACTGGTCCATACTTCTTACTCAGCTGGGAGCAGGGACCGAGAAGGGGTGAGTGATGTGGGGAAGGCTGCTGCCTTTTAAAGTCTTGTGTCCATCGTGGCCCCTGTTGCTGGATGAGCCACCTAAGAGAAGCCCCTCCTGCCTCGCCCCAGACTGAAGCAGTCCCTTTGGAAGATTCAGTTCTTGGTTTGCACCAAGCTCCCAGCATTTCACCCCTCCCCGCAAGAGTCCTCCTTCCTCAAACTCCCTCACCCAACACACTCTCTGGTCCCCATTCCCTTATCCCCTGCAGAGCCCTAACTTCTGACACTGGGACAACCCAGAACCCACCCCTGCTCCCACAGCACAGACCCACAGCAGCAAAAATGGGCAGCTGCAGCTGTGGCCTCCCATAATCCCTCATCTCCCCACCCCCGAAAAAAAAACCCCAAAAGACTAACTACCCCTTTCAATCACTGCTAAATCCTCAAATTCTGGAGCAGATTCCACGGAGCACTGGTACCATCTCTCCCCAAGATCGCTCCCCCCTCCTTGCCATGTCCGGAAGACACCGGAATGGGGAACCTCTGGCCTCTTTTCACTACCCCCCCCCGCCCTCCACCAAAAGTTTGGGGCCTTCCTTTCTCTGTCCCAGGAACTTCCAGCTCCCTCCCTCCTGGCTGAGCTCTGCCTATCCCCCCCTCCCCCAGTCCCCCAGCCCCATCGGTCTCCGCAGACAGATTCCTGGAATCCTTCAGCCTCTGCCTCCAACTCCCCCGGGGACACCCTCGCTTTTTAATTCTCTGCCCCCTCCTCAGGATACTCACGTGTATCTCCCCACTACCTCTCCCTCTGGGTCAAGCCACCACCATCACACCATCAGTTTCCTCTTCTGCTTGAGGACTCGTCTCTCTCACATTTGGTTCCCTGCCCCCTCTCCCCCCTCCTCCCCTTCCCAGGATTCTGCCGGTCTCTCTGACCCGGGACCCCTGGCCCTCGGGAGCCTGCTTTCCAGCTCTCACGCCCTCTCCAGGATTCAGGGGGCAGGATCCTGCTCCTCCTAGCCCGGGGGCCCCACCCCCTCTCCCTTCGACTCCCCCAACTCTCTCAGCTCCGCCCTGGGACCCTTCATCCGCATCCCCTAGGGTACCTACGGGCCTCTCTGCGCGGTTTGTCTTCCTGGGGTCCCCTCCCTCTCCTGGCGCTGGTACCCTCCCACCCCCTCCTAGCCAGGGCGTCGGCGCGGCCCCTCACCCGTAAGAGCCCCGAGTACAGCGCCCCAGGCCGGAGCTGCAGGAGGTTCCCCAGCAGCGGCAGCGGCGTGGGCCCAGGGGGCAGGTGGCCTCGCGCCCGGGTCCCAGGCAGCGCCAGCGTCAGCACCAGGAGCAGCACCAAGAGAAGCAGCGCCCAGGTGCCCGCCGCCTCCATCTCGGCAGGTTGGCTGCTTCTCGGGCTCCCAGACGCCCCGCGCGGCTGGGCCAGCTGGGGGAGGGTGCCGGGCGGCTCCTTCCCCGGAGAAATCTGGCTGAGAGAGGCGGGGCAGCTAGCCTTTCCCCCTGCCTGCGGGCAGGGTTCTCTCCCCGCCGCCGGATTTCTTTCTCCCAGACCACCGCCGCCGCCTGGTGTCCGGGACACACTCTCGAGCTCTGGTCTCCCCGGTCACCCAGGTTCGAGGGGGCGGAGACAGCTCTTTGCGCCACAGGTAGGGCGTGGGTAGGCGGGAAGAGCCTGGAAACCGGAGACTTTGGCCGCCTCCAGGAGGCCACACCCCGTGCCTGGCGGTGACCCCGCACCGCGCTCCCCGACTCCTACCTCCCTCCTCACTGTTATCTGGGTGTGCATTCGCAGGTGTGTGCGTGTGTGGGGTCTTTAAGCCAATTTCCTCCAGCATCTTACATCTTCACCACGAACTAGGAGGAGGGACGTGACCTTGAACCATACATAAAATAGCTAACCCACAAGGACTTACTGTACAGCCCAGGGAACTATACTCGATAACTTGTAATAACCTGTAATGGAAAAGAATCTGAAAAGGAACATATATCTGGGACTTCCCTGCTGGTGCAGTGATTAAGAATCCGCCTGCCAATGCAGGGGACACGGTTGGAGCCCTGGTGTGGGAAGATCCCACATGCCACGGAGCAACAAAGCCCGTGGGCCAGCCTGCGCTCTGGGGCCCACGAGCCACAACTACTGAGCCCACGTGCCACAACTGCTGAAGCCCGCGCGCCTAGAGCCCATGCTCCGCAACAAGAGAAGCCACCGCAATGAGAAGCCTGCGCACCACAACGAAGAGGAGCCCCCGCTCGCCGCAGCTAAGGAAAGCCCCGGCACAGCAACGAAGACCCAACACGGCCAAAAATAAATGAATTAATTTTAAAAAAGAATATATATATGTATGTATAGCTGACTCACTGTGCTGTACCTGAAACTAACACGACATTGTAAATCAACCATACTGCAATAACAATTAATTAATTAATTAATTAACAAACAAAAAACCAATAAAGGATCTGAGGTTCAGAGAGTCTTAGGCCACACAGCTAACAAAGCAGCACAGTTGGGATTTGAATTCGGACCGGTCTGAATGATTGACTAAATCATTCATTCACTTAGCAGTATAGTATAGTGGTTAGAAACATGATGTCTGAAGCCAGACCGCTTGAGTTCAGAGCCTAGCTTCTCTGTTAATTCTTCTGTAAGAATGCGGATCTGTTTCAGAATTAAATAGTTAATGTGTGGGAATTCCTTGGCTGTCCAGTTATTAGGACTCCGGGCTCTAACTGCCGAGGGCCCGAGTTCAATCCCTGGTCCGGGAATTAAGATCCCACAAGCTGTGCGGCCAAAAAAAAAAAAAAAAAAAAAAAGATAGGTACGTGTGTACATAACTTAAAACAGGACCAGGTGCATATATAACAAGCATTACATAAATGCAAAGCTAATATCCTTCCAATTAATTGTTATTGAGGTCTAGTTGTAATAGAGAGAGGGACCTTGCCCTCTCAGAGCACTTGTCCCCATGCAAATGAACTTGTAAATTAAGATAATTTCAGGAAGTGCAAAGACCTGCCAGGGGAATGGGCTTGTTGAGGCAGAAGATGGTTACAATGTCAGATCCATGCTGTAGCCCCAGCATCTAGAGCAGTGCCTGGCACACAGTAGATGCTCAATAAATATCTGTTGCATCAAAGATTGAATGCAGGCGATGATGCTATCGAGGTCAGCAGGGACGTTGTGGAAAAGATTTGGCATTTTATTTCTAGTGCAAGGGGAAGCAGTTGAAGGGTTTCTAGCAGGAAGTTACTTGGTTAGCTTTGCATTTTCATTTAACATTTTATTAGGAAACCTTTAAAACATACCAGACACCTATATATTCACCATCTAGCTTCCACCAATAACATTTTAACTATCCTTGCTTTGTTATGTATCTATTCATCTTGTCTCAATTCATCTTTTTTTTTTTTTTTTTTTGATGCGTTTCAAGGACAGTTGCAGGGCTCTCCTGGTGGGGCAGTGGTTAAGAATCTGCCTGCCAATGCAGGGCACACGGGTTCGAGCCCTGATCCAGGAAGATCCCACATGCTGCGGAGTGGCTGGGCCCGCGCGCCACAGCTACTGAGCCTGCCAGCATAGAGGCCATGCTCTGCAACAAGAGAAGCCACCGCAATGAGAAGCCCGCGCACTGCAACAAAGAGTAGCCCCCGCTCACCACAACTAGAGAAAGCCTGTGCGCAGCAACGAAGACCCAGCGCAGCCAAAAAAAACCTAAAAATCAACAAGGACAGTTGCAGACACCAGTACCCTTCACTCCTAAACACATCAGCATGCATATCATTTGCTAGAGTTAACATTGGTGTACAGGCCATTCCTTGCCACCTCCCGGGTAAATTTACACACGATGAAATGCACAAATTTCGACACATAGGTACATCCTCCGTGTGACCCAAACTCCTATAAGGATACAGAGAATTACCATCATCCCAGAAACCTCCCTCCTGACCTCTCCCGTCAATTCCCCCACTCCCACCACTGTACTGATCAATGCCGCCCCGCCCCCCACAAAGATTCGTTTTCTCTTCGCATTTTTTTTTTTTTTTTTCAGCCGCGCGGCTTGTGGGATCTTCGTTCCCCTGAGCAGGCATCAAACCTGGGCCCTTGGCAGTGAAAAGCGCAGAGTCGTAACCACAAAAGCCCGTGCTCTGCAACAAGAGAAGCCACCTCAATGAGAAGCCTGCGCAGGGCAACAAAGCGTAGCCCCTGCTCACTCGCCACAACTAGAGAAAGCCTGTGCGCAGCAAAGAAGACCCAACACAGCCAAAAATAAAATAAATAAATAAATTTATGAAAAAAACAAAACAAAAGACTATTGCAGTACAGGGGCAGAGACTATTGCAAAGACAATGAACAACACCAGAATGTGATAACCCAGAAGGATGTATTTTCTAGAGAAACAAATGTTTTCCCTAATCCTAGATTGCTTTTTTTTTTTTTTTGGTGGTACGTGGGCCTCTCACTGTTGTGGCCTCCTCCGTTGCGGAGCACAGGCTCCGGACTCACAGGCTCCGTGGCCATGGCTCACGGGCCCAGCCGCTCCGCAGCATGTGGGATCTTCTCGGACCAGGGCACGAACCTGTGTCCCCTGCATTGGCAGGCGGATTCTCAACCACTGCGCCACCAGGGAAGCCCCCCCCACCCCCCCCACCCCCGTCCCCTGCATCGGCAGGCGGACTCCCAACCACTGCGCCACCAGGGAAGCCCCTAGATTGCTTTTGTCCTCAGCAAGTGGAAAGGAGATGGGAACCAACAGAGGTGAAAAACTGGTGAAGCAGGTTTTACAGGAGGGAGCGGAATCAGGAATTCTCTTTTGGCCCGAAGAAGTTTGAGATGCCTGTTAGCTATCCCAGGAGAAGAGCTCAGTGGACAGACAGGTTAGAGGTTGGACTTGGGACCTCCCAAGACCCTCCAGAACAAGGCAAAGGAGAAACTAAGAGCTGGCACCCACTTCATGGCAACAAACTGTAGGCCAGCCTTCCCCCATCTCTCTCCGGTTTCAGGAGACACCCCTGGAATGTCAGAGGCTAGAATCAAGGCCCGAGGAGACTGCAGAGAACATTCTGGCCATGTTTTGAGAGAAAGGGTTTTGGCCTAGAAGAGAAATTTCAAGATTGCAAAGGTCTAAGAGTCTACTGTTTTAAGATGAACTTGATTGCAAAATCCTACAGATAAGAAAATGTAAAAGTTCCCAAGATTCTAAAGATTCCAAGACAAGACTACCCACTACCGTGGTAATAAAATTCAAGTCCCTCATGGTGGCCTACAGGGCCCTTTTTGGGGATCTGTCCACTGGCTGCTGAGTTTGACATCATCTTGGCCCACTCTATTCTCTGCTCATGCTAGCCCTCTTTCAGTTTTTTGAACACCAAGCTGGCCTCAGGGCCTTTTCACCAGCTCTCTGCCTGAAATGCTTGGCCTGGAGATTGAGATTGGCTCATTTTCTGTTTTCAGCTTAAAGGCTGGTCCCCTCCAGAAGAGACTTTTCCAGATGAAACAAGCTGAATTAGCTCCCTCCCCAATCCCAGACCCTGCTTTAATTTATTAAATAAGGTATTTAATAAATATTAAATGAATTAATATTTTCTAAGCACTTACAATAATAGTGCCTGGCATATAGTCAGCTTTGAATGTGTTTGTTAAATACATACAGAATTTTCTTCATAGCCTCTTATCACTACCTTGAACGCATCTTATATATTGATTTACATTTTCATTCTGCCTTCCCCCACCAAAATATTCTCTCCATGATGGCAGGGACTTCTGTCTGGTTTACTGATGTGTCCCCAGTGCCTGGCATACAGTAGGTACTCAATAAATATTTTGTTGAATGAGTGATTTGAATACAGTTTGCTAGTCTCTCAAATTCATCTAAAGAGCAATAAAGGTTCCCAAATTCTCAGTCTAAAGAGCAAAGATTCAGAGATTCCTATCATAGATTTTGCAGTAACTGAGTTATCTGTGGTGAATCCTGGCCTCTCCTCCCCTGGACTGGGAGATGCCCATACATCTTGTTCTGTGGCTGAGAGCTGACCCCTCCTCCCCTGGACTGGGAGATGCCCATACATCTTGTTCTGTGGCTGACAGCTGACCCCTCACCAGCCACTTCCCATCAGACCCCCTCTGATCGGGACTGGGTGAGGACTTGGGTGACTTTTAATTTATTTATTTTATTAATATTTTGGCCATGTTATGTGGCTTGCGGGATCTTAGTTCCTAGACCAGGGATCAAACCTGGGTCCTGGCAGTGAAAGTGTGGAGTCCTAACCACTGGACTGCCAGGGAATTCCCCCCGGGTGACTTTAAATTTAACCTCCTATGATGGATTTTTTTTTTTAAGATTAAAAAATTTATTTATTTACTTGGCTGCATTGGGTCTTCGTTGCTGTGCGCGGGCTTTCTCTAGTTGTGGCGAGTGGGGGCTACTCTTCGTTGTGGTGCACCAGCTTCTCTTGTTGCGGAGCACGGGCTCTAGGCACGTGGGCTTCAGTAGTTGCAGCATGCAGGCTCAGTAGTTGTGGCACGTGGGCTTTGGAGCGCAGGCTCCGTGGTTGCGGCCGACGGGCTTAGTTGCTCCGCAGCATGTGGGATCTTCCCGGACCAGGGCTCGAACCCATGTGCCCTGCATTGGTAGGCGGATTCTTATCTGCCTGGTTTCCCCAGGCGCCACCAGGGAAGTCCTATGATGGATTTTTTAAGACCACTCTGGGGGCTGCCAACCCCAGGGTTCCAGCAGGCTGAGTGGTGGGTGTGTTCTGGAAATTGCTGGGGGTTTATTTTGCTTGAGATCCTCCAAGTCTTACAGTTCTAGAACCTGACTTGCTATCTGGGACTGAGTCATGGCCATCTGCTCTCTGGCCTATGCCTTCCCACTAATGTTCTTTTCCCAGCTCTGCTTATCTTAGTTTCTTTGCCTTCCCTCCTGAAAAGCTACCCCACCCAGCACCCAGAACTGGGCAAAGGGGAAGTTTCAGATGAGCCTTGCTTCCTTCTTGCTACCCTGGGATTAGGGCTTCCCCAGATTCCAAGAGCATCCTTGGCTGTGAGTAACATGAGGGACTTGACTATGTCACAGACCACAGGCAGCAATGTTGTTTGGTCTTCTACTGCTGTACCTCATCCCATCCCTTATCCCATCTCTCATCCATCCCCTCATCCACCCCCTCATATAACCTCTCACTCACCACTTCATCCCAGGCTCTTGAAACCAAATCCCCCTAAAACCGCATTCCCCTGCTGAGTTTATGATTAACATCTCTGTCCAAAACTGTATTCCCTTTCTTGTCCCAGCCCTGCTCCCCTCAGCAGGAGGGAGCAGGATCCTGTGGGGCCTTCCTAGGTACAAAAACCCTTTTGTGTCCCCGTTTTGTTTTCTCGTTTGTAGAAAAAGGCTTTTGTCTCCTAGGCCTTCTCTGAGTTCCAAAGAACAGACTTAAGCAGTTACTAATTAGGGAAGTGAGGGAATGCAGAAGCAAAGGAGGAGCAGTTGAGCAAGAAAAGTAATGATAGCTTAAACAATGGTTCATTGGTTCCATTGATAAAACAGAGCCCTAGTTCCTCCTCAAGTGATATACACAGCAATCTGATACATATCTTTGAGCTGTTCTGCAGAAACTAAGACCCCCCCACCCCACCCAGGTGGAGGATGGTGACTACATGGACCACAAGCAAGTAGACCCCAGACTGGTTGGAATCACAAGGTTGATGATTAAGATTCCTGAAACATCATCCTGTTACCTCCACATCAACCAATCAGAAGAAAGTCCACAAACTGCAACCTTACCCCAAATGTTACCTTTAAAAAGCCTTCCCTGAAAGTCATTGGGGAGTTTGGGTCTTTTGAGCAGGAGCTGCCCATTCTCCCTGCTTGGCACCCTGCAATAAATGCTGTACTTTCCTTCACCACAACCTGGTATCAGTAGACTGGCTTTGCTATATGGTGGGCCAGTGAACCCAAGTTGGGTTCAGTAACACTCTCACCCCATCCTCTCTTTTCCTGATACCTTCTATGTATCATACTGTAGTGGGGGAGGGGAGTTAAAAAAAAGTAAGGCACTGCCCCCATAAATTCGCATCAGGAAGGCAGCCATAGGCTGAGAAAAATAAAATCGCAGGTCTTTCCTGTGAAGATTTTTGCTCCCTCCCCTCCATCTACAACTGTATCTGATTATTATCTGGTTCCACCTACCCTCCCTTTCTGTTTTAGAAATAATTATTTCAAATACAGAGACAGGACAGGTTTTGAGGAATTGTCATGATTAGCTGTGTCTGCACACTTATCTTTATTATATCTTAGCATTTTTACCATTTATTTATTTAGAGAAAGAAAGTATTCCGGACTGAATTGGGGTCTCCTGTGTCCCCTCCCAGATGTCATATTCCTCCCCCTACCCCTGCCCCACTCCCTCCCTTCCCTAGGGAAGCCACTCTCTTACTGTTAATATTCTGACATATCTTTTTATTCTTTTACTACATATGTGTGCATCCAACACAATATTTGGGAAAGTATTCTTTTGCAGGTTTAAGAACTTGATACACAGGGCAGCACATTGTATACACATATCTTTTTGCAACTGGCCTTTTTTCTTGGTTTTCGGGATCATTCATATCCAGTACATGCAGCTCCGCTTCGTTTGTTTCAACTTCTGGGAGGTATTTCATGGAATGGCTCTGACACAATGTCTCCATTTCTCTTACAGAAAGCACTGTATCTTTCTCTTAGTTAAGAATTTCCTCCTTTCAAATGCCTGAGTCACGGGGGTCTGGTTCCTTCTGCCTGCAACATTTGGTTTCAATCTGCCCCCTCCTATCTTCCCTTTGGGTCCCACCTAGTCTCCTCCTAGAGCTCCTGGCATCCAGGCCTGCAGACTCCCATCCACCTTCCACTTGAAGCCAGAGGGTCTTTAAATTGCCCACCGTTGATAATCTCTGATGCTGGCTGTGCCCCAAGCCCAGAGCTGTACAGCATCCAGGGCAGGGACAGGGTCCATCTTCCTCATCCTGCAACACCTGGCCAGTAAGACACAGATGTTAAGTGGGATAGAAGTGTACCGTCTCAGCAGCTGACTTTGGAATTCTCTTAGGGGAAGAACTACCCTGGTTGATGAAAGTATGTGGTTTAGCCAGTTGGTGGAGGTGAGGTGGGGATGGGGGTGGGGGGGTCGGGTGGGGGGTTGGCGGGTGGGAGATTGTGGGGTGGGAGGGTGTGGAGTGGAATGCTGAATGGTTTAGCGTTCAAAAGGAACAGGAAAAGTTTGGGGAGATGGGCTGGAGGCCCAAGTGTGAGCTTTGAAGGGCTGGAGCCTCCAGTTTGGAAACTTTTGAGAACAGGAATTATCTGACTTCAAGTCTGCCTTGCCACTGCCGCAGCTCTCTGTGTAACTCTAGCAAGTTATTTCAACCTCTCAGTTTTCCCTATCTGTAAATCGGGCTCATAATTGTACCTACCTCCCAGGGATATAGTCACCATCAAATGTGATAATGGGGCTACTCTTTTCCTTGGCCTGCACAGAACATTTTGGTGAGTCCTAAGAGCAGGGGCTGGGTTTTTGGTTCACCTCTGAATCCTTGGGCTTTAAAGCCTCAGTAAATAGTTAGCCCAGACCCCTCACCTCCCACCCCAGGCTGGGTTAAAGAATCTCCTTGGGGTCTTCCTAGAAAAGGCATGAACCCTATTATCCCCTATTAATGCTTTGAGGGAGGAGCTGGTATACCATCTACATCAGATGAAGAAATTGGGACAGAAGAAAGTCAAGGTTACCTGCTCAGGGTCACATAGTATCTGTTGCTTTGGGTTGTTTCTTCCCTCTCCTATCTCAGTTTGGGAGGACTGTTTTGCTCCAACCCTACCCGGCAACTTGCCTGTTACAGAGTGGTTGCTCTGGGCTGTGACGAAGAAATGAAGGCGTGAGCCCCACTTTGATGCCCACCCTTCCATATCCTGGTAGGACCCCGGAAGGGCCTCACCCCCATTCGCTCCCACGCTCCAACCCTCCAGCTCCCTCCGTGGCTCACACACGACTTCCACCTGGGGCCGCCCTCCGCCCCACAGGTCACTGGACTTCAGCCTTGAGGGGCAGAGAAGGGAGATGACCAGAGAGGGGGAGAAAACCTTAGACTGGAGGGAGCGAGAACCTGAGAGGGACGGAGGATAAACTTCCCCCTCCCTTCCCTCCTCCTCCTCTTCCACCTGCCAAGTGTGGCCAGCTGGGTTCAAATCCTGCGCTGACCTCGAGAAGCTGTGTGACCTTGGTCAGGCGAGCTAATAACCTCCCTCTATTACAGTTTCTCATCCGTAAAATGGGGACGTTATATTCGTATACCTTCCCGGGAGGATTAAAGACATCGCATGACTAATGGCAAATCCTGGCGGGCAGTGTGAGTGCTACAGTTCACTGCTGTGTCATTCTGGACGTGCGGAACGTGTCAGACGTGGCGCTCTAATCTCACAGCAGCCCAAAGTCAGTGCCGTTGTCTCCATTATCGTTTTCCATAGAAGTTCAGTTACACAAGTAGTAGATGATTATGAGCTCATTAAAAATCTCAAAGACTAGGGGTTCCCTGGCGGTCCAGTGGTTAGGATTCCGTGCTTTCCCTGTGGAGGGCGCGGGTTTGATCCCTGGTTGGGGAAATAGCATCCCGCAAGTGGCGTGGCCAAAAAAGAAAAATCTCAAAGACTGCATGAAAAGAATCCCTTCAACTCCTCACTCTCTGGACCTGCCCATTTCAGCCCTCAGGCCCAGCCCTCAATCTGGGGGAACACCTAAGGTTTCTCATGTTCTCAGTTCTGCTGCCCGAACAGGTCTGGACTGGTTCCATTATTTTCTATCTTTTTACCAAAGGAGACCCACCCTTGGACAGCTGACAGAAGGCCCTGCCCAGGGTCCAGAGGTCACTGGCTCCTGGTGTCACTTTGGGAATGTCACATTCCCCCTTTGTCTCCAAATCTAAAGTAAATTCCACCTGCATTTAATTCTGTGTTATTTCAACATAAGCTTCCGGGATAAGAAGTGGCTCGAGGAGATCCAGAGGGCGAGGATGCAGAAGGTCCCTCTGTCTGTTCTTAGTGCTGGAGGCCCCAGGAAACCCTGGCCTCAGCTCTTTACATCCAGAGTTGATGCCAGCTAGCTCCATGGCCAAGCTCAGCTGGGTGATGCTGGGGTCACAGTGGTGACAGAGTCAGCTTCGCCTCTAGTGGGGTAGTCAGATCAGTCACACTGACTGCCCAGTATGGTCTGGGCTGGGATGGGGGAAGCACAGGCAGAGGGGTCAGGTCCTGGAAAAGGGAGGCACAGGGGACTGTGGGAACCCAGAGTATGTGCCTGCCCCAGCCTGGGAGTAGTGGGTATCAGGGAGGTCTTCCTGGAGGAGAGCATATGTGCTTCTGAAGGAGGAGTAGAAGAAGATCATGGGGAAGAGTGTTCCCTGCAGTGGGAACAGCACGTTGGGAGGTTCAGAGTAGAGGAACTCAGGGCTGTGGATGATGATTCAGCACAGAGTGCTGGGGGCACGTGTGGGAGTTGGTGTCTCACCTCAAGGAGGGGCAGGACTTGGGAGGAAAGAGGGGAGCAAACATTCCAGGTGGGGAATCTGTCCTGAGACCTGAGAGGTAGCATGGACACCCAGCAAGGCCCTTGTGGCTGGATGGGAAGGGGGCAGGCAGGGGCCAGAAGATGGCAGATCTGTGCAATGGGCATAGGTGTGGGGTCCTTAGTAGACAGAAGCCCTGTGCATTTGAAGCCCTGGGAACGGCTGGGTTCACCCAGGAGAGAGAGCAAGGAGAAGACCTGGGTCCTAGCCCCTGGAATCCTTACTTTGGGAGGTGAGTAGAGGGGGAATCAAGAAGATTGAGGGTGAGGGGCTCCAGAGAGAGGAAGATGGCACCACCGGGCAGGTGGAGGAGAGGTACTCAGCCAACTCCCTGCCAGAGTTTGTATAATACTTTTCAAAAACGATGTGTAGCTAATATTTATTTTGCATTAAAATTTATCTTTTTGGAATTCTGTGTCAGTCTTGGAGATCACTGGAGATACTTCTACTCTCATTTACTATTTTCTTTTTTTTAATTTTTATTAAAACAATTTTTTAAACTTTTATTTTGGCTGCACTGTGTGGGCCACAGCAGCGAAAGTGCAGTCCTAACCACTGGAGGACCAGGGAGCTCCCCCTAGCTTACTATTTTCTAGGAAGTTTTCACCAATATTGTAAAATTTATGACCAGAGTTGAGTGTTTTTAAAAATCGTAGCTTTGGGGATCCTCCTCTGTGAATCCTTGAATTTGGTACCACAATTTGACTGAGTTCCTTCTCAGTTACCTGAAGAGCAGTAGTCTTTGTTTGTTTGCTTTAATTTTTATTTTATTTTATTTATTTATTTTTCATTGTGGTGCCCGGGCTTCTCACTGCGGTGGCTTCTCTTGTGGTGGAGCACGGGCTCTAGCCGCACGGGCTCAGTGGTTGTGGCTCGTGGGCTCTAGAGCGCAGGCTCAGTGGTTGTGGCGCACGGGCTCGGCTGCTCCACAGTATGTGGGATCCTCCCCCACCAGGGATCGAACCCGTGTCCCCTGCATTGGCAGGCGGATTCTTAACCTCTGCGCCAGCAGGGAAGCCCCAGTAGTCTTCTAACTCCTTTGCTTATGTAGCACATAAAACATTTTGAAAAAGTTTATGTCTGAACATTTTTAAGTTGATGGCAAACTTTTTTTCATAAGTTTAAATTGTTGCAATTTCTGGTGTACTGTAAATACTGGCATTTAAAAATAAAAGGTATGCCACTCTTTTAAAAAATATATATTTATTTATTGTTTTATTTTTCATTTATTTGGCTGGGCCGGGTCTTAGTTGCCGCACTCAGGATCTTCCTTGCAGCGTGAGGGATCTTTACTGGATTAACCTTAGCCCCCTGCATTGGGAGTGAGGGGTCTTAACCACTGGACCACCAGGGAAGTCCCTGCCACTCTTTTAAATATGTGCAGTGGAATCTTTGAGACCTGTGATCCACTATTAACCATTTAAAGAAAAGAAATAAGAAAAAAATAAAAGACAAAATTTAACATTTTCTTTTTTATCTTCGAAGTTCTATTTCATTCCACTGCCACCACACAATTTTATCCTAATATATTTTTGTGCTTAAATGACTTTTAGTGGCATATTATCATATTTATGCCCAACATATATATGTAAACAAATATAAATTAAATAATTTCTTTTCTTGTGACCATTAGGCTCTAAGCAATTAACATTTTCCCTCCTGAATTGGTTTTTTTTTTTTGTTTGTTTGTTTTTTTTGCGGTACGCGGGCCTCTCACTGTTGTGGCCTCTCCCGTTGCGGAGCACAGGCTCCGGACGCGCAGGCTCAGCGGCCACGGCTCACGAGACCAGCCGCTCCGCGGCATGTGGGATCCTCCCGGACCGGGGCACGAGCCCGCGTCCCCTGCATCGGCAGGCGGACTCTCAACCACTGCGCCACCAGGGAAGCCCTGAGTTGGGTTTTTAATACAACTCATGTGTACACAAGTGATGAAAACAAATCTTTTCATAAGTTGATATGCAATTGTTAAAGATAAAAAGCAAAATTATGTATCTTAAGATAAATGAGTTTTTTCCTAATTAGTTCTGGTATCTGTGAATAAATAGGACTCATTTTACTAACAGAATTCTGCTCAGTATGTATGATGCCAGAGTCAGGGAGTGGCAGGTGCACAAAGCATCCAGGCTTAACAGGTGCAGGGTGTGATGGGGAAGCCAGAGGCGTTGGTGGGAACCTCTCCCTGTTGACATTCTGATATCTAAAACTTTGGCACAATTTCTTTCTTCTTCTTTTTTTTTTTGGAAAACAAATGAGTTTATTTTTAAACAAATCTAGCAGTAGAGGAGACTTGATACCAACCTTAATTCAGTAGGTAACTAGTTGTACATAAGAAGCATTCCTATGGAGAACTCTGTCCCAAGGAGCTTTGTCTGCTAACTCATCTGGGATAACCATAAATGGGCTGTTTGAAAATAATGCCCAAGGGTCTCAGGAATATAATAAAATTGCACACCCACAAAGCACTCTTGATATTATCTACTAAGGTTTTCCTAATATGGGCTTTTTTTCTTTTTGGCAGCATTGTATCAAACGGAAAACTCACACTTTTGAAGATATTTCTTAAGTACTCACCTGCATACTACGGTTTCTCTGTCCTTCTCTGAAATTGTGAAAAATTCAAGTCTGTTCCTTCACACTTCCTTTTTCTTAAATGACATTTATCAAAATAGGGGTAAGTAAAAAGACACTTGTTTTAAAAGCTATCCATCCATTCTTAGGGAAGGTTGGAATGTGTGTACATCATAGTACCGAGTATACATAGGAAAATTGGAAAGCATTTCATTTCTGGGAACCTTCTTTAAACATTGGAAATAACTGGTTTGGTACCTATGGAAAGCAACTAGATTTTTCTTTGTAATCAAACTCAGTCTCTCACTTGAACCTACCTTAAAAGCATGTAAATTTTAATAAACACTATATCTGACAGATATTAAATACCTGAATGAAATGTGTAGCCTTCATTCAATCATACATATTTTTTTTGAAATTTATTTATTTATTTATTGGCTGCATTGGGTCTTCATTGCTGCGTGTGGGCTTTCTCTAGCTGCGGCGAGCGGGGGCCGCTGTTCTTTGCGGTGCGCGGGCTTCTCATTGCGGTGGCCTCTCCCGTTGCAGAGCACAGGCTCTAGGCCACGGCTCACGGGACCAGCCGCTCCGCGGCATGTGGGATCCTCCCGGACCGGGGCACGAGCCCGCGTCCCCTGCATCGGCAGGCGGACTCTCAACCACTGCGCCACCAGGGAAGCCCTGAGTTGGGTTTTTAATACAACTCATGTGTACACAAGTGATGAAAACAAATCTTTTCATAAGTTGATATGCAATTGTTAAAGATAAAAAGCAAAATTATGTATCTTAAGATAAATGAGTTTTTTCCTAATTAGTTCTGGTATCTGTGAATAAATAGGACTCATTTTACTAACAGAATTCTGCTCAGTATGTATGATGCCAGAGTCAGGGAGTGGCAGGTGCACAAAGCATCCAGGCTTAACAGGTGCAGGGTGTGATGGGGAAGCCAGAGGCGTTGGTGGGAACCTCTCCCTGTTGACGTTCTGATATCTAAAACTTTGGCACAATTTCTTTCTTCTTCTTTTTTTTTTTTGGAAAACAAATGAGTTTATTTTTAAACAAATCTAGCAGTAGGGGAGACTTGATACCAACCTTAATTCAGTAGGTAACTAGTTGTACATAAGAAGCATTCCTATGGAGAACTCTGTCCCAAGGAGCTTTGTCTGCTAACTCATCTGGGATAACCATAAATGGGCTGTTTGAAAATAATGCCCAAGGGTCTCAGGAATATAATAAAATTGCACACCCACAAAGCACTCTTGATATTATCTACTAAGGTTTTCCTAATATGGGCTTTTTTTCTTTTTGGCAGCATTGTATCAAACGGAAAACTCACACTTTTGAAGATATTTCTTAAGTACTCACCTGCATACTACGGTTTCTCTGTCCTTCTCTGAAATTGTGAAAAATTCAAGTCTGTTCCTTCACACTTCCTTTTTCTTAAATGACATTTATCAAAATAGGGGTAAGTAAAAAGACACTTGTTTTAAAAGCTATCCATCCATTCTTAGGGAAGGTTGGAATGTGTGTACATCATAGTACCGAGTATACATAGGAAAATTGGAAAGCATTTCATTTCTGGGAACCTTCTTTAAACATTGGAAATAACTGGTTTGGTACCTATGGAAAGCAACTAGATTTTTCTTTGTAATCAAACTCAGTCTCTCACTTGAACCTACCTTAAAAGCATGTAAATTTTAATAAACACTATATCTGACAGATATTAAATACCTGAATGAAATGTGTAGCCTTCATTCAATCATACATATTTTTTTTGAAATTTATTTATTTATTTATTGGCTGCATTGGGTCTTCATTGCTGCGTGTGGGCTTTCTCTAGCTGCGGCGAGCGGGGGCTACTCTTCGCTGTGGTGCACGGGCTTCTCATTGCAGTGGCTTCTCTTGTTGCGGAGCGCGGGTTCTAGGCGCACAGGTTTCGGTAGTTGTGGCTCACGGGCTTAGTTGCTCCACGGCATGTGGGATCTTCCCGGACCAGGGATCGAACCCGTGTCCCCTGCATTGGCAGGTGGATTCTTAACCACTGTGCCACCGGGAAGTCCTCAATCATACATTTTTAATATGTAGTAAAAATCTGATGGATTGACTTGTCCACATGTTTCATCCAGATGTTTTGAAGTCAGATAAAAAGGTTCTTCTATACTCTTTTCCCACACTTAACTTTAAAATCACTGTAAATATAAATAAAATACTGTGTAATGAAAATTATATATAAAGTGATACACTGGAATGAAAAATGTTAGTGGAGAGACAAAGGGCTTTAAACCTTCACAGATAAATAGATCCCCATATGGTTAAACAGTGATGGAAAATCACTAGTAGATAAAAAATTGGATAAAAAAGTCATGGTATCCGAGAGTTAAGAGTAATGAAATATCATGAGAATCATATGGAAAAGATTAGAGATCTAGGATAGAATTATAGCGCTTAAATATACATCTTTGGAATCTTGAAATCTGGATTTATACTCTCACTATCTCTCTACCTCATTGAAGGAATTGATTACCTTTTGATCTGAGAACCTCCCTAGTTATTAGCATACAATAGGAATGAATAATTAACAATATCTTAAAATATGTATACGAAAATTTCCTTTGTTATAGGGTTTGGGGATAGGTACTAAATGATGTAATGGGTGTAAAATGCTTCCTGTAGTGTTTGGGCACAGGGCTCATTAAGGTGGCACAATTTCTTTTGAAGATAAACACCTAAGGCAATAGTTGAGTTCCTTAATCTTTTGAGAAATTTCTCCCTGCGGCAGGGGCAGGGCTGAGATGACTTCAGGGAAGCCCGAAAGAGGTGCTATAAGAGCCTGGATTCTCTTCCAGGACCTCAGTGAACAGGGGCTGGCCAGTCTTACACTATCAGGGGACATTCCAGGAGAGTTCCCATCAGCAGACCCCTGACCCCAGGTAAAAACTTACTGCTAATCCAGGCCCCAGAATGAATCTTAACCCTGGATCTACACTGAACCCTAAATCCAGCCATGGAGGGAAATCCGGGGAGAGGGGAGAGCCTGGGCAAAGAGCAGGAGGTGAGACCTAGGTGGTCTGATTAGGGGGACCAGGCTGTTTAAGCCAGAGGGACTCCCCAGTCCTTTGTTGCCACAAAAGCCACTGCAGGGATGTGGAAGGGAGGAGGTTGAGGCCGGGGATCATTCAGGTACCGGGCCCCCTTTTCGTCCCATTTCAGAGGGACTTGATACGTGGGTGTATTAATTTCCTATTGGTGCAAATTATAACAAATTTTGCGGCTTAAACCAACACAATTTTGTTCTCTTAGAGTTCTGAAAGTCAGACATCTGAAATGAGTCTTAGGGAATTCCCTGACGGTCCAGTGGTTAGGACTCTGCTCTTCCACTGAAGGGGGCACAGGTTCAATCCCTGGTCGGGGAACTAGGATCCCACAAGCAGCGCGGTGTGCCCCGCCCCCCACCCCCGCCAGAAAAAATAACTATAAAAGAATAAAAAAGAAAAAGATTGATAGATTAAAAAAACTAAAATGGGGATAATGATAGTGCTTAAAAAAAAAAATGCAATGAGGGACTTCCCTGGTGGCGCAGTGGTTAAGAATCCCCCTGCCAATGCAGAGGACATTGGTTCGAGCGCTGGTCCGGAAAGATCCCACATGCTGTGGAGCAACTAAGCCCGTGCGCCACAACTACTGAGCCTGCTCTCTACAGCCAGTGAGCCACAGCTACTGAAGCCCGCGCGCCTAGAGCCTGTGCTCCGCAACAAGAGAAGCCACTGCAATGAGAAGCCCGCGCACTACAACGAAGAGTAGCCCCCGTTCACCACAACTAGGGAAAGCCCACGCGCAGCAACGAAGATCCAACGTGGCCAAAAATAAATAAATAACAAATTTATATTAAAAAAATACGAGTCTTAGGGGGTTAAAATCAAGGTGTCTTGATTTTAACCAGCAAAGCTGGTTCTTTCTGGAAACTCTAGGGGAGGCTCTAGGGGAGAATCTGTTCCCTGCCTCTTCCAGAATCTAGAGGCTGCCCACGTTCCTTGGCTCATGGCTGCATCGTGCAATCCATTGTCGCAGTCTCCTTCTCTGACGCCGACCCTTCTGTCTCCTAAGGACCCGTGTGATTGCAATAGGCAACCAGGATAATCCAGAATAATCTACCCATCTCAAGATCCTTAATTTAATCACAGCTGCAAGGTCTTTTTCACCAGGTAAGGGAGCATGTTCTGAGTATGAGGGCCTAGGCATCTTTTGGGAAGGGGGCCATTATTCAGCCTCTCATTCTGGAACACAGCTGATCCCGGGACCTCAGTCTCTTACAGAATTCCTTCAGGAACCAAATCCTGGGATGCCTTTGGTGAAAACTCCCCTCTGCACACACCCTCTTCCCCTCTCCTCAGTTCCTCAGTTGAATTTATCGCCATTTCTACTTAAGTCAACATTGAGTGTTTACATTATTATGACTGTGTAATAGAGTTTCTAGCTGGGCCATGTAGTGACCTATAGCTACTTGTTCTTTCTCCCACAGGCAGGTTTTTCCTAAAGATGATAACTGCTTTGTCTTTCATTTGCTTACTTTTCTAGGCGCTTGTCAGTATTTCATCCCTAGATTCTGACATAACCAGGAAACTCTCGCTATGATCAAGCATATCAGGGAATCATCATGAGACTGAAAAGAACCTCATGGGTCACTTTTGAAGGATGCTGAGGAACAAATTCATTTTTTGGAAAACTGATAAATAAAAGAAAGAATCAAGCATTTCTTTTGCTTTTTTTTTTAAAAATAAAACTGTACTTTGGGAACCCCCCGCCCCACTTTCTCTTAAGTTGAATATCTTGATTCTTAATACTTTATTTTTTTCTTTCCTTTTTAAAAAAAATTTGTCCAAGGCAGACATGATGTAAGGGATATGCACCACCAGAATAACTGTCTGGGCCACAGAAACCATGCTGCAAGCCCACCTGGGTGCTGACTGCCTACTGACACTTTTAAAAATTGTCATTGCAGCGGTGGTACGGATCCTGTCAATTAAGCGGAGAACAGGGAAGCAAAGGTTTTTCCCTAAACCTCTAAGGTGGGTTTTTGTTTGGGGTGTTTTTATTTCCCTCTCTTTTTTTTTTTTTTTTTTTTTTTTTTTTTTTGCGGTACGCGGACCTCTCACCGCTGTGGCCTCTCCCGTTGCGGAGCACAGGCTCCGGATGCGCAGGCTCAGCGGCCAT
>NC_041230.1:10860596-10864660 GCF_002837175.3 Physeter macrocephalus
CTTCGCGGACCGGGGCACGAACCCGTGTCCCCTGCATCGGCAGGCGGATTCTCAACCACTGCGCCACCAGGGAAGCCCTACTTTTAAATCTTAAAAGGATATACAGCAGGCCTCAGGCATGACAGGCAATGAGCAGGTGAACAAACAATGGAAAAGTGTTCCAAAACTCCAGTGTTAGCTAACAGGCTTCTGAATGTATTGCTGTGTTCCACAGAGAAGGCTGGAGAAGGTAGCAAGGATATGCTGTATCAGCTACTGCAGCCTTAAAACAAAGTTGGTGTCTCTTTGGACTTTAAAGTTGTTCCTATGCAGCTTATTTTTTGTTTAATCAAATAAAAAAGAGGGTCTTTCCAAGGGAAAAAATATGTATTTATTTGCTTTATCTTTGCTATGTCAACTGTTATCTATTTATGCATCAAAATCATATGGCTATATCATATTTCATATTTGCTTGTACTTTCAGGTCTTTGATCCATTTCAAGTTAATTTTGGGTATCACATGAAGTAAAAGGCAGGGTTCATTTTTTTTATTTTTTTTTATTTTTTACTGAAGTATAGTTGATTTACAATGTTGTGTTAATTTCTGCTATACAGCAAAGTGATTCAGTTTTATATATATATATATGTATATATATATACACATTGTTTTTCATATTCTTTTCCATTATGGTTTATCACAGGATAGTGAATATAGTTCCCTGTGCTCTACAGTAAGACCTTGTTGTTTATCCATTCTATATATAATAGTTTGCATCTGCTAACCCCAAGCTCCCAGTCCTCCCTTCCCCCACCCCCCTCCCCCTTGACAACCACAAATCTGTTCTTGAAGTGTGTGAGTCTGTTTCTGTTTCATAGATAGGTCATTTGTGTCATATTTTAGATTCCACATGTAAGTGATATCATATGGTATTTGTCTTTCTGTTTCTGACTTACTTCACTTAGTATGTTAATCTCTAGGTCCATCCATGTTGCTGCGAATGGCATTATTTAACATTTTTTTTAAGTTTTTTTACTTTTTGGCTACATGGCATGTGAGATCTTAGTTTTCTGATCAGGGATCAAACCCATGCTCCCTGCATTGGAAGCGCAGAGTCTTAACCCTTGGACTGCCAGGGAAGTCTCCAAATGGCATTATTTCATTCTTTTTCATGGCTGAGTAATATTCCATTGCTTATATGAACCACATCTTCTTTATCCATTCATCTGAACATTTAGGTTGTTTCCATGTCTTGGCTATTGTAAATAGTGCTCCTGTGAACATAGGGGTGCATGTATCTTTTCGAATTATACTTTTCTCCAGATATATGCCCAGGAGTGGGATTGCTGGATCATATGGCAACTCTATTTTTAGGGGTTTTTTTTGAGGAACTGCCGTACTATTTTCCATAGTGGCGGCACCAATTTACATTCCCACCAACAGTGTAGGAGGGGTCCCCATTCTCCACACCCCCTCCAGCATTTGTTATTTGTAGACTTTTTTTTTTTTGGTTATGCCAAACGTCACATGGGATCTTAGTTCCCCCACCAGGGATCAAAGCTGCGCCCCCTGTGGTGGAAGCGTGGAGTCTTAACCACTTAACCACCACCAGGGAAGTCCTTTTTTTGTTTTGTTTTGTAGACTTTTAAAAAATTAATTAATTTATTTTTGGCTGCGTTGGGTGCTGCGTGTGGGCTTTCTCTAGTTGCGGAGAGCGGGGGCTACTCTTTGTTGCAGTGCATGGACTTCTCATGGCAGTGGCTTCTCTTGTTATGGAGCTCGGGCTCTAGGCACACAGGCTTCAGTAGTTGTGGCATGCAGGCTCAGTAGTTGTGGCTCGCGAGCTCTAAAGCATAGGCTCAGTAGTTGTGGCGCATAGGACTTATTTGCTCTGTGGCCTGTGGGATCTTCCCGGACCAGAGTTGAACCAGAGTCCCCTGCATTGGCAGGAGGATTCTTAACCACTGTGCCACCAGGGAAGTCCCTCAACAGTCTTGACTCATCTGATTCTTGAACATGGTGTATCTCTCATTTATTGTCTTACTCAGTTTCCTTGAGTAATGTTTTATGGTTTTCAGTATACAGGTCTTACCCATATTTTATCAAATTTATCCCTTAGTATCTCATGATTTAGTTGCGATGGAAAATTATGTATATTTTGTTTCAGTACATATGAGAAGTACACACAACAAGTATCTGCTCAATGAATTGTTACAAAGTGAAGCCCACGTTAAGAGACAGAATGTAGCCTGCATCCTTGAAGCCCCTCTACCCTTCCTCCCCATGACTGGTACCTCTCTTCTCTCAAAGAAAAGCACTTTCCTGACTTTCATAGAGTTTTAGTGTGTTTAGCATTTTACCTCCTAAGCATGCAAACTTAAATGCCTGTTTTTATGGACTTTGCATAAATGCAGCATGTAATACATATTGTTTTGTGCCTGGTTCCTTTGCTCAAAGTTATGTTTTGAGATTTTTTTTTTTTTTGTCAAAGAGAACACATTTTTTATTTTTGTATTCTATTGTATTTTTAAACTTTTTGGCCGCTCACACGGCTTGTGGGGTCTTAGTTCCCCAACCAGGGATTGAACCTGGGCCCTTGGCAGTGAGAGTGTGGAGTCCTAACCACTGGACTGCCAGGGAATTTCCTCATCCTTTTTATTGTATAAAACTGTAGTTCATTCATTTTCCTTGCTTTATAGTAATTGATTTTATGACTATGACAATGTGTCTGTTCTGGTCCTCTGACTTTTTTTTTTTTGCCTTCATTTTTTTGTAGGTATAATATACATACAGTAAAGCACGAAGGTTTTAAGCATACAGCTTAATGATCCATGTTCATAATAGATATAGAATTTTTTTATATACAGAGGGCAGCTCTGTCCTGCCCTTTTCCAGCTGATACCCACCATATGGAACCACTATTCTGACGTCTGTCATCTAGAGTACTTTTGCCTATTTTAAAACTTCACTTAAAAGTATCTGTTCAAATTGTTTGCCCATTTTTAAATTGGGTTGTAAGTTTTCTCTTTACTGAGTTTTGAGAGTTCTTTATAAATTCTGAATAAAAGTCCTTTTATTAGATTAAAAAATCATTCAGTTAAAGGGAATCATATGCTATGTATAGTATGCATTCTTTTTCTAAATTTTTTTATTTTTTGGCCACACCACATGGCATGTGGGATCTTAGTTCCCTGACCAGGGATTTAACCTGTGCCCCCTGCAGTGGAAGCCTGGCGTCTTAACCACTGGACCTCCAGGGAAGTCCCTCTTTTTCTAAATTTTAAAACATTGGGGGCAAAGTAATTTACAACCTAAAAAAGTTTCAAAAATAAATATAGCATAAATAACATCCATTTGGTGCTCTTTACCCAGATTAACATTGGGTTAACATTTTATTTCATTTCCAATATCATTTGTCTCCCGTGCCCAGTATCTATCTAATACTTTTCCTGAATCATTTAGGGTACATTATTACACACAACATGACCTTTACCCCTAAATATTTCAGTGTGCATTTCCTAAGAACAGAGATATTCTCTGGTACAGCTGCAGTCTGGTTATCAACTTTAATAAGGTTAACACTGATAACAATACTTTCATCTCCTACTGTTTATATTCCAACTTTGTCAATTTGAGAAGCAAATTGACAACTTTGAAAAGGAGAGGCTGAGTAGTACTGTTGTCTGAGTGACGCCACACTCCAGACGTATCACAATAGCCAACGGCAAAATCCCTGGAACCAGACCACTGGGGTCAATCCAGCCTCTGCACCCCATCAGCAAAGTGACCTTGACCAGGTATGTGACTTCTTCATGCCTCAGTTTCCCCAACAGCAAAATGGGGATACTTTTAGGGATATATAAGTGAAAGTATTTACCTGGGCTTTGCTTCAAAAGAGTCCTGATGGGCTTCCCTGGTGGCGCAGTGGTTGAGAATCCGCCTGCCGATGCAGGGGACACGGGTTCGTGCCCCGGTCTGGGAAGATCCCACATGCCGCGGAGTGGCTGGGCCCGTGAGCCATGGCCGCTGAGCCTGCGCGTCCGGAGCCTGTGCTCCGCAACGCGAGAGGCCACAACAGTGAGAGGCC
>NC_041230.1:10868571-10874624 GCF_002837175.3 Physeter macrocephalus
ATTATGGTTTATCACAGGATAGTGAATATAGTTCCCTGTGCTCTACAGTAAGACCTTGTTGTTTATCCATTCTATATATAATAGTTTGCATCTGCTAACCCCAAGCTCCCAGTCCTCCCTTCCCCCACCCCCCTCCCCCTTGACAACCACAAATCTGTTCTTGAAGTGTGTGAGTCTGTTTCTGTTTCATAGATAGGTCATTTGTGTCATATTTTAGATTCCACATGTAAGTGATATCATATGGTATTTGTCTTTCTGTTTCTGACTTACTTCACTTAGTATGTTAATCTCTAGGTCCATCCATGTTGCTGCCAATGGCATTATTTAACATTTTTTTTAAGTTTTTTTACTTTTTTGCTGCATGGCATGTGAGATCTTAGTTTTCTGATCAGGGATCAAACCCATGCCCCCTGCATTGGAAGCGCAGAGTCTTAACCCTTGGACTGCCAGGGAAGTCTCCAAATGGCATTATTTCATTCTTTTTCATGGCTGAGTAATATTCCATTGTTTATATGAACCACATCTTCTTTATCCATTCATCTGGACATTTAGGTTGTTTCCATGTCTTGGCTATTGTAAATAGTGCTCCTATGAACATAGGGGTGCATGTATCTTTTCGAATTATACTTTTCTCCGGATATATGCCCAGGAGTGGGATTGCTTCTCCAAATGGCATTATTTCATTCTTTTTCATGGCTGAGTAATATTCCATTGCTTATATGAACCACATCTTCTTTATCCATTCATCTGAACATTTAGGTTGTTTCCATGTCTTGGCTATTGTAAATAGTGCTCCTGTGAACATAGGGGTGCATGTATCTTTTCGAATTATACTTTTCTCCAGATATATGCCCAGGAGTGGGATTGCTGGATCATATGGCAACTCTATTTTTAGGGGTTTTTTTTGAGGAACTGCCGTACTATTTTCCATAGTGGCGGCACCAATTTACATTCCCACCAACAGTGTAGGAGGGGTCCCCATTCTCCACACCCCCTCCAGCATTTGTTATTTGTAGACTTTTTTTTTTTTGGTTATGCCAAACGTCACATGGGATCTTAGTTCCCCCACCAGGGATCAAAGCTGCGCCCCCTGTGGTGGAAGCGTGGAGTCTTAACCACTTAACCACCACCAGGGAAGTCCTTTTTTTGTTTTGTTTTGTAGACTTTTAAAAAATTAATTAATTTATTTTTGGCTGCGTTGGGTGCTGCGTGTGGGCTTTCTCTAGTTGCGGAGAGCGGGGGCTACTCTTTGTTGCAGTGCATGGACTTCTCATGGCAGTGGCTTCTCTTGTTATGGAGCTCGGGCTCTAGGCACACAGGCTTCAGTAGTTGTGGCATGCAGGCTCAGTAGTTGTGGCTCGCGAGCTCTAAAGCATAGGCTCAGTAGTTGTGGCGCATAGGACTTATTTGCTCTGTGGCCTGTGGGATCTTCCCGGACCAGAGTTGAACCAGAGTCCCCTGCATTGGCAGGAGGATTCTTAACCACTGTGCCACCAGGGAAGTCCCTCAACAGTCTTGACTCATCTGATTCTTGAACATGGTGTATCTCTCATTTATTGTCTTACTCAGTTTCCTTGAGTAATGTTTTATGGTTTTCAGTATACAGGTCTTACCCATATTTTATCAAATTTATCCCTTAGTATCTCATGATTTAGTTGCGATGGAAAATTATGTATATTTTGTTTCAGTACATATGAGAAGTACACACAACAAGTATCTGCTCAATGAATTGTTACAAAGTGAAGCCCACGTTAAGAGACAGAATGTAGCCTGCATCCTTGAAGCCCCTCTACCCTTCCTCCCCATGACTGGTACCTCTCTTCTCTCAAAGAAAAGCACTTTCCTGACTTTCATAGAGTTTTAGTGTGTTTAGCATTTTACCTCCTAAGCATGCAAACTTAAATGCCTGTTTTTATGGACTTTGCATAAATGCAGCATGTAATACATATTGTTTTGTGCCTGGTTCCTTTGCTCAAAGTTATGTTTTGAGATTTTTTTTTTTTTTGTCAAAGAGAACACATTTTTTATTTTTGTATTCTATTGTATTTTTAAACTTTTTGGCCGCTCACACGGCTTGTGGGGTCTTAGTTCCCCAACCAGGGATTGAACCTGGGCCCTTGGCAGTGAGAGTGTGGAGTCCTAACCACTGGACTGCCAGGGAATTTCCTCATCCTTTTTATTGTATAAAACTGTAGTTCATTCATTTTCCTTGCTTTATAGTAATTGATTTTATGACTATGACAATGTGTCTGTTCTGGTCCTCTGACTTTTTTTTTTTTGCCTTCATTTTTTTGTAGGTATAATATACATACAGTAAAGCACGAAGGTTTTAAGCATACAGCTTAATGATCCATGTTCATAATAGATATAGAATTTTTTTATATACAGAGGGCAGCTCTGTCCTGCCCTTTTCCAGCTGATACCCACCATATGGAACCACTATTCTGACGTCTGTCATCTAGAGTACTTTTGCCTATTTTAAAACTTCACTTAAAAGTATCTGTTCAAATTGTTTGCCCATTTTTAAATTGGGTTGTAAGTTTTCTCTTTACTGAGTTTTGAGAGTTCTTTATAAATTCTGAATAAAAGTCCTTTTATTAGATTAAAAAATCATTCAGTTAAAGGGAATCATATGCTATGTATAGTATGCATTCTTTTTCTAAATTTTTTTATTTTTTGGCCACACCACATGGCATGTGGGATCTTAGTTCCCTGACCAGGGATTTAACCTGTGCCCCCTGCAGTGGAAGCCTGGCATCTTAACCACTGGACCTCCAGGGAAGTCCCTCTTTTTCTAAATTTTAAAACATTGGGGGCAAAGTAATTTACAACCTAAAAAAGTTTCAAAAATAAATATAGCATAAATAACATCCATTTGGTGCTCTTTACCCAGATTAACATTGGGTTAACATTTTATTTCATTTCCAATATCATTTGTCTCCCGTGCCCAGTATCTATCTAATACTTTTCCTGAATCATTTAGGGTACATTATTACACACAACATGACCTTTACCCCTAAATATTTCAGTGTGCATTTCCTAAGAACAGAGATATTCTCTGGTACAGCTGCAGTCTGGTTATCAACTTTAATAAGGTTAACACTGATAACAATACTTTCATCTCCTACTGTTTATATTCCAACTTTGTCAATTTGAGAAGCAAATTGACAACTTTGAAAAGGAGAGGCTGAGTAGTACTGTTGTCTGAGTGACGCCACACTCCAGACGTATCACAATAGCCAACGGCAAAATCCCTGGAACCAGACCACTGGGGTCAATCCAGCCTCTGCACCCCATCAGCAAAGTGACCTTGACCAGGTATGTGACTTCTTCATGCCTCAGTTTCCCCAACAGCAAAATGGGGATACTTTTAGGGATATATAAGTGAAAGTATTTACCTGGGCTTTGCTTCAAAAGAGTCCTGATGGGCTTCCCTGGTGGCGCAGTGGTTGAGAATCCGCCTGCCGATGCAGGGGACACGGGTTCGTGCCCCGGTCTGGGAAGATCCCACATGCCGCGGAGTGGCTGGGCCCGTGAGCCATGGCCGCTGAGCCTGCGCGTCCGGAGCCTGTGCTCCGCAACGCGAGAGGCCACAACAGTGAGAGGCCCGCGTACCGCAAAAACACACACACACACACACACACAAAAAACAACAACAAAATAGTCCTGATTTTTGGGGGGTGTGGAGGGAGGGGATGTTGAGAGTATGGATGAAACAAGATTGGCCATGAGTTGATCATTGTTGAACGATGATGGATACATCGTTATATTCACTTTTGTATATGCCTGAAATCTTCCCCAATAAAAATACATTTTTTTCAAAGAAAAAAGAGTAAAATAACAGTGGAGAGGGGTGGAGATGATTAATTATTAATTAACTTC
Organism: Physeter macrocephalus; assembly: GCF_002837175.3. NCBI lineage: Eukaryota > Metazoa > Chordata > Mammalia > Artiodactyla > Physeteridae > Physeter > Physeter macrocephalus. The sequence goes on from NC_041230.1 coordinate 10,872,454, forward strand.
CTTAAAGGGTTGTTAGGAGGAGGTATTAAAGAAGTTAATTTAAGTTAAATCTAAGTAAAGCATTTAAATCAGTGGCCGGCACATTGTAAATGCTCTGTGTTAGCTATTACTTTTTTATCTTGTTTTCTCTCCTCCTCCAGGAGCAGCTCAGACAAGATACCACCAGGTGACGCTGTACCCCCAGCTCCATAGTGAGTCAGGCGCAGGAGATGATTAGCCCTGAGTATGAATCCGGCTCTGTTGCTTCCTAGCTGAGACCTTGGGCATTACTATCTCTGCATTTCATTTTATTCATTTCTAAAGTGGGGACAATTATAGGATGGTTCAGTGACACTGATGTAAAGTGCCTGATGCATTATCTGGTGCATGCATACCTTTCGGGACACCTGTTTCTGGGGTTGGATCTGCCTCTGGGCAGTGTTTCCTGTCTTTACTAAGGGGATTCTCCATCTGCCCAAGTGACTGTGAAAATCGGAAGGGGTTACAAACAGGTTGAGAGCTTTGTCCCCTAGCGCTGCCACATGCATTCCTTATTTATTTATTTACTTATTTATTTATTTACTTTTTGGCCGCATAGCTCGGCATGTGAGATCTTAGTTCCCGGACCAGGGATCTAACCTGGGCCCCCAGCAGTGGAAGTACCTATAGTCCTAACAACTGGACCACCAGGGAATTCCCTGGCCTTTATATTAATTAATACAGACAGTCTCTGGGCCTTCTTCTTGGAGATGCTCTGATGGATACCCTTGGTCCCACCTGCCATCAGTAACGTGGCCAACATCTGTCTGTAAGTCCAGCTCTCTTGACTCCCCTCAGGGGTCTAGAACTCTGATAACTGTTGCTCAGAGGCAAACTCTCGAGGGTGGGTTCCAAACAGTGAATGGCTGTGCAGTTGTGCAGGCTGTTCACTGCACAAGGAGTGAGCAGCAAATGCAACCTGCTCACACTTCACCTGCCAAGTCACCCACCTTGGTGCAGAGCTGCATCCAACCACAGGAGGACACTTTGCTTTTCAAGAAAGTATCGATAACACTCATCAAACTGCACTTTGACTCATGGCTCTGCCCAGATGAGATCATTGTTTCCATCTGGAGGGAGAGCCTTTTTCTAATGAACACAAAGGCACCCCATTGGCCCTGAGTTTAGACGCAAGACCCAGGAGCTGTCAAGGTTTCTGGTATTACAGACAACCTCCATGGAGTTCCCGTAATCAAACAAGGGCTCGTACGCCCATAGCGCAGAAAGCCCAACTCTGGGTAGGTATTTTCAGCAAAGTAAGGGCCTATTTGTAGGGCACCAAACAAGGGAGTGGGAGACAAACCTCAGATCCACTCCAACTCAGTCTTTGAGTGAGGGATGTTTTAAAGAGGAAGAACAACAGAATTGTGATTAATCACCGTCTTGTGACATTTCTTAATCATAGTTTTGGGAGTCAGTACGTCTTCAGTTTACGCTTCTGTAGCCAGGGGGCCCATGGCTTAGGGGTCTCCGAGTTCATCTTGCCCTGGAGAAACAACCTGAGTTTGTACTTAATGATGATATCTTCAATAGCAATTTTAGTGCATTAATGATGTTATGACAGCAGCAATCTTAGTCATCTGACTCTGGTTAATTAATGTTCAGTCAGCACAAGGTTGAGGTTAGAGGGGACAAGAAAGGTGTCGAGGTCAGAGGAGACGTGCAAGGGAATAACGTTTTGGATAGAGAGATTAATCATAAACTTGTAAAGGAACTCAGTTTCGGGGGGACTCACTTTCATTCCCAAGAACTGAAGCATCTCCTAATGCAGGGTCAAGGGAGTTGTCTAAATATACTCTCGGTCTGTGGTTGATCGAGGCAATTGTAAGACCCCATGAACAAGAAGAAGCAAAGCAGCACAAGTGCAGGAGGGATATCCTCCTCTAACCCCCCTTCAGGCTGGACAAGGAGGACAAGGTGGAAAATTAACTTTCAGAGGAGAGAAACAGAGGCACACGTTGGTTGTTAAAGGGAGTCACTCTACTGCCATGAAGTTGGCAGTTAGAAGGCTTTCCCTTGCAAGTAGCAGAATTGTTGAGAAAGGCAGCCTCCTGTGTGCAGTTTTTTTTGTTTTTTTTTTTTTTTTGCGGTACGCGGGCCTCTCACTGCCGTGGCCTCTCCCGTTGCGGAGCACAGGCTCCGGATGCGCAGGC
>NC_041230.1:10874848-10876829 GCF_002837175.3 Physeter macrocephalus
GTTCCCTGCATCGGCAGGCGGACTCTCAACCACTGCGCCACCAGGGAAGCCCCTGTGTGCAGTTTTTTGATCCCCTCTCTGCCGCATAAGAATGGGCCTTGAGGGAATTCTCTGGCGGCCCAGTGGTTAGGACTCTGTGCTTTCACTGCTTTGGGCCTGGGTTCAATCCCTGGTTGGGGAACTAAGATCCTGCATGCTGTGTGGTACCACACACACACAAAAAGAGAATAAAAAAGAAAATAAAAAGGAAAAAATGAAACTCTTAAAAAAAAAGAGAAAAAAAGAAAAAAAAATGAATGGGACTTGAGCCTGGAACACTTCCTTACCGAGAGAGAAGGAGCCGTCACAGCCTGTGCTGGGCTTGTTGCCTTGTGAGGGAGTAGCTTTCCCATTATGGACTCGATGAGTACTCACTCCCTTGCTCTGCCTAAGAGGGTGTGTCAGTGTCCCTCAGGCACAGTGTCAGCTTTCTGAATTTCAGACCCCATGCGGGAGGGGTCCGGGTCCTGTTACTGCAGCACGAAATAAGGTGGGTGCTGTTACATCATGGGCGTTGGCTGCGGAGCGGAGCGGATCGGCAGGTCACGGTGGACCGGGGTTGGGGGGCGGTGGGCAATGCATTGCAAGGGGCTGGATCTCCTGCGCTCTGCCTCCTTTCTTGCAGGTAAGGAAAAGCTATACTGCTTGAGAGTGGTGTGCAGGTTGTCTCTTCTCAGTGACCCTGAATCATGCACTGGTCTCTTCCCTGGAAGGCACTTGTTTGCCTCTTCGTCTTGCTGCACAGTGAAACAAGAATCTTGGATCAACAGTGGATTAAAAAAAATAAAAATTTCCTGGAGTACAGTTGATGTACAATGTTGTGTTAGTTTCAGGGGTACAGCAAAGTGAATCAGTTATACATATACCTATATCCACACTTTTTAAAGATTCTTTTCCCATATAGCCCATTACAGAGTATTGAGTAGAGTTCCCTGTGCTATACAGTAGGTCCTTATTAGTTATCTATTTTATATATAGTAGTGTGTATATGTCAACCCCAATCTCCCAGTTTATCCACTCCCCTCAGCCCCAGGTGACCATAAGTTTGTTTTCTACATCTGTAACTCTATTTCTGTTTTGTAGATAAGTTCATTAGTACCAACAGTGGATTTAATAATAAAGATATTTAATTATCTTACAAAGCAAAAGTCTGGAGGTAAGCAGCGCCAAAGCTGATTCAATTAGTCAACGAGGTAATAAAAAGCCCAGTTTACTCTATCCTTTTGCTCCATTATCCTGTTTGTTGACTTTTAGGCCTCAGCCTCATTGTCTTATTACTATTTTTTTAATTGAAGTATTATTGATGTACAACGTTGTGTTAATTTCTGCTGTACAGCAAAGTGATTCAGTTATACATAAATATATATGTATATATACATTCTTTTCTAAATTCTTTTCCATTATGGTTTATTTTATTTATTTTTTTTTTTTTTTTGCGCTACACGGGCCTCTCACTGCTGTGGCCTCTCCCGTTGCGGAGCACAGGCTATATGTATATATACATTCTTTTCTAAATTCTTTTCCATTATGGTTTATCACAGGATATTGAATACAGTTCCCTATACTATACAGTAGGACCTTGTTGTTTATCCATTCTATATATATAATAGTTTGCATCTGCTAATCCCAGACTCCCAGTCCATCCCTCCCTCTCCTCCCTTCCCCACTTGGCAACCACAAGTCTGTTCTCTAAGTCATTGAGTCTGTTTCTGTTTTGTAGATAGGATCGTTTGTGTCATATTTCAGATTCCACATATAAGTGATATCATATGCTATTTGTCTTTCTGTTTCTGACTTCACTTAGTATGATAATCTCTAGGTCCATCCACGTTGCTGCAAATGGCATTATTTCATTCTTTTATTTTATTTATTTATTTTTTTTTTTGCGCTACACTGGCCTCTCACTGCTGTGGCCTCTCCCGTTGCGGAGCACAGGCTCCGG
>NC_041230.1:10876839-10883767 GCF_002837175.3 Physeter macrocephalus
TATCCGTTCTATATATATAATAGTTTGCATCTGCTAATCCCAGACTCCCGGTCCATCCCTCCCTCTCCTCCCTTCCCCACTTGGCAACCACAAGTCTGTTCTCTAAGTCATTGAGTCTGTTTCTGTTTTGTAGATAGGATCGTTTGTGTCATATTTCAGATTCCACATATAAGTGATATCATATGCTATTTGTCTTTCTGTTTCTGACTTCACTTAGTATGATAATCTCTAGGTCCATCCACGTTGCTGCAAATGGCATTATTTCATTCTTTTATTTTATTTATTTTTTTTTTTTTTTTGCGCTACACGGGCCTCTCACTGCTGTGGCCTCTCCCGTTGCGGAGCACAGGCTCCGGACGCGCAGGCCCAGCGGCCATGGCTCACGGGCCCAGCCGCTCCGCGGCATGTGGGATCTTCCTGGACCGGGGCACGAACCCGCGTCCCCTGCATCGGCAGGCGGACTCTCAACCACTGCGCCACCAGGGAAGCCCTATTACTCTACTTTGTAAAGTAGAGTAATACTTTACAAAGTAGAGTAATAAAAATATGTGAGGGGGACCATCACTCGACCAAGGTCACACAGTAGAGTAAGTGTCAGAGCTGGGATTTATTTAAAAAATGCATTCATTCCGGATGAAGAAGATGTGGTACATATATACAACCGAATATTACTCAGCCACAAAAAAGAATGAAATAATGCCATTTGTAGCAATGTGGATGTACCTAGAGGTGATTATACTAAGCGAAGTAAGTCAGAAAGAGAAAGACAAATACCATATGATACCACTTCTATGTGGAATCTAAAATATGACACAAATGAACTTATCTACAAAACAGAAACAGACTCACAGACATAGAGAACAGACTTGTAGTTGCCGAGGGGGAGGGTGGGTGGGGACAGATGGACTGGGAGTTTGTTTAGCAGATGCAAACTATTATATATAGAATGGATAAACAAAAAGGCCCTACTGTATAGCACAGGGAACTATATTCAATACCTTGTGATACACCATAATGGAAAAGAAAATGAAAAAGAATGTACATATTCGTACAACTGAATCACTTTGCTCTACAGCAGAAATTAACACAACATTGTAAATCAACTATACTTGACTAAAATAAATTTTTTAAAAATGCAAATACAAACCAAACAAATAAACCCCCCACATTCATTCAGCAAATGTTTATTGAGCACCTACTCTGTGCCGTTCTAGGAGCTGGGGATACAGCAGTGAATGAAGGGAGCCCCAAACCAAGGTGTCAGACCCCAGAGCTTATATGTGGACCCTATATAGCTTCCATGCTGTGTGTGTAGGGAAACTGAGGCCAGATCGTGGAAGGAAGGCACAGGGTCCCAGCCAGGAGATGGGCGCTCAGTGTAGGAGTTGGGCTTGGCTCTGCAGGAGCTGTCGTGGTTGCAGGATGAGCTGGAAAGGTGGTGGCTGCTTCCCAAAGCCACTGTCCTGGGGCTGCAGGTCCAGAGCCGCAGGAGGGCCGTGGCGAAGTGGGTGAGAAACGCTGTAACAGCCACATCAGGTAGAGAAAGGGCTCAGTCCGGGCCAGAGACTCTCCGGGGCATGCTCGGCGCCCTGGGGGAGCAGGGAGACCGAGATCAGAGATGAGGAGGAAGAGGCAAAGAGAAGGGGGTGGAAAGGACAGACTGGAGGTGAGAGGAGATCTGGAGAGAGAGGCAGGGAGGGGGAATACATCAGAGGGGAGCTCTGAGCCACTGTCCGAGCCACTGATGGTTTACGACTGTGGTTTCAGTTCAGAAATCTTTCCTGACTTCCTCCTTGAACATTGAAACTTCATTCTGCCATAAGTCAAGAGGTCACATACTCCTGTCCACCTTTGTGAAGACAGGTACGTCCTAGGTGGTCACCTTAGTGAGTGTGGACAGCTCCATCTGAGAAGCGAAGCTGTCCCTGGGTTTGGGGAGGAGATTGAGGCATTTCAGTATCTTCCCAGAGGGACCATGTTTGAAGTGCTGAGGCTTTCAAAGACTCCCGGAATCAACCATGTTTCAAATATGCCACAGAGTCAGGTGGGGATACTGTGGATCAGCCCTGCTTTAGATCATCCTTAGGTCTGTGTCCTGTCTTTCAGTAGCAGCCCATAAAATCAGGCAGTAGCTTCTTAAATGAATGTATGTGACCCAGGAGTTTGCTCCTAGAGATTGTTCCTTCAGCAATACACCCCCCGGGAGGCTCAAGACCCATGCAGAACAGTGTACATTGGAGCAAAGTGAAAAACTCGAAACAATCCATCAGTATGGGAATGAGTGAATACATTATGGTGCACCAACAATGGAAGCCACGCAGTCATTAAGAAGAATGAGTTAGAACTCTGCATGCTGCAAAGGTACAATGTTCAAGATGGATGGTTAAATTAAAAAAAAAAAAGGTTCACAGTGGGATGCTAGGATTACCTATTTTGTAAAACATATACATACATTCATATTTATGCTTGCATTTGTGTAAACAGATTTTGAAGGATATGCAAGAAACCATTAACCATGCTATTCACTAAGTTTAGGGCTTACAATCTAGGAATGGGATCAAGGAGGAGGACTTTACTCTCATTTTATTAATAATTAATTAATTAATTAATTTGGCTGCGCCATGCAGCTTGCAGGATCTTAGTTTCCAGACCAGGGATTGAACCCGGACCCTTGTCAGTGAAAGCACCGAGTCTTAACCACTGGACCTCCAGGGAATTCCCCTACTTTCATTTTATATACTCTTGTTCTGCTGGATTTATTTTTTATTAAGTGTTTGCTTTATAGGTACAATTAAAAACTAGTTCAAATAAAATTTTTAGCCAGTGTTTACATAGCTGTCTAATTTTTAGATAACTATTACAGAAGTGATCGTTTAAAAAGTATTTTGGGGCTTCCCTGGTGGCGCAGTGGTTGAGAGTCCGCCTGCCAATGCAGGGGACACAGGTTCGTGTGCCGGTCCGGGAGGATCCCACGTGCCACAGAGCGGCTGGGCCCGTGAGCCATGGCCGCTGAGACTGTGCGTCCGGAGCCTGTGCTCCGCAACGGGAGAGGCCGCAGCAGAGGGAGGCCCGCGTACCACAAAAAAAAAAAAAAAAAAAAAAGTATTTTGTATTTTCGATTAAATGTTCTGTTTATCTAGAAGTTGGAAGATTATGCTTAATTTAAAAAATTTATTTTGTAGCAAATGGAAAACAAACAAACAAAAAACCCCCAAAAACCAAAAAACCCTTTTGGGTGTTTTTCACAGGCCTGCCACGATCTACAGTTCCTGAGTGAGAACTGATCTCAGAATTAACTGTGGCTGGGGTGTCTGTGCTCCCCATCCACGCTCCCCACATGAGCCTGGCCTGTAGCATGTGTCTTCCAAACCAGCAGTCAGAAAATCACTTTCTTACGTTAAAGGAGGAGGTTCAGAGAGGGAAGGCATCCTCCCTGGAGTCATACAGCAGCCCCTGGCCTGGACAAAGGCATGGGCACTGACCTGCAGAGAAGGGCAGAAAGGCGGGGCTCCTCTGAAGAGCAGCACTGGCATCCAGGAACCTCTCAGGCTGAAAGGAGGAGGGATCTTGGAACTGATCAGGGTCATGGAGAACAGAGTGGAGCAGTGGGAACACCATGGTGCCCCGTAGAAGGAGTCCGTCCAGACGTTCATGGCTGCCCACCCAGGAAAGCAACCTGTGTTGCTTCTTGCACATTGACCCAAAACTTCCTGGTCTACTTGGGCCTGGGGAACAGCAGGGTGGGGAGACTGTGGCCTTTGGGGTCAGCAGACCTGGGCTCGAATCCTTGCTCTGTCATTTCCCAGTTGGGAGATTGACTGGGAAAAAGTGACTTCTCTCTGAACCTCAGTATTTCCATCTGCAAAATGGGCATAATCATAGCATCTATTCAGAAGAGCCCATGAAATAGTGAGAATCACCTGGCACATAGTAAGCTCTCAACAAAAGGTTATTATTATTACTCGGGACTACCACATGAGGCCACAAAGGTTGTGCCTTGCACAGCAGGACTGGAATCCCAGAAGGGCCCTTTTTCTTCATACCATGCATTCCACAGTCCACTTGCCCGGAGAAGTCGATTTCTTTTTTCTTTTTTCTTTTTTCTTTTCAAATTCTCACAAAGATGCATCACAACGGCTGGTGGCCACTCTGGTATTATTTACGTCACTTCTGACCACAAAAGCAGATTTCAGCCCTTTGTGAGAACACTCACCTGTTTCAGATCATCTTTAGTTGTTTGTTTGTTTTTTCATCACATTCCGTTTTTATTTACTTATTTTTATTTATTTATTTATTTTATTTATCTTTGGCTGTTTCTGGTCTTAGTTGCAGCACGCGGGCTCTTTCATTGAGGTGCGTGGGCTTCTCTCCACTTGTGGCGTGTAGGTTTTCTCTCTTTTGTTGTGGCACACAGGCTCCAGGGCGCGTGGGCTCTGTAGGTTGTGGCACGCAGGCTCTCTAGCTGAGGCGTGCGAACTCAGTAGTTAATGGTGCGCGGGCTTAATTGCCCTGCAGCATGTGGGATCTTAGTTTCCCGACCGGGGATCAAACCTGTGTCCCCTACATTGTAAGGTGGATTCTTTACCACTGGACCACCAGGGAAGTCCCTCATCTTTAGCTGTTCTGACTTCTTTTGAGCATGATGTAGATTTCTTAACCTCTCCACCTAACAGCACTTATGCTATTAATTCAAGCAAGTAAACAAATATCCAGCCAACACTAAGGACATTCGGAAATTTTCAGGCACTCCGTTGGCAGCCTCTCTCCTCCCTGGCGCCACTCACCGCTTGCTATTGCAGGGGGAGGGAAATCCCCACTCGACATCATGGAAGGCCCGTGTATGCAGGCAGACCTACCCTCCGATTTGGGGAGGTTTTGCAGGTTTATGAAGCCTGATATTTCTTTCTTTTTGCTTTCATATTGCTAAATTTTATTTTTTTAAATTGAAGTACAGTTATTTTTTTTAAATTTATTTATTTATTTATTTATTACTGCATTGGATTTTTGTTGCTGTTCGCGGGCTCTCTCTAGTTGCGGTGAGCGGGAGCTACTCTTCGTTGCGGTGTGCAGGCTTATCATTGCGGTGGCTTCTCTTTGCTGCGGAGCGCCAGCTCTAGGTGCGCAGGCTTCAGTAGTTGTGGTGCACAGGCTTAGTTGCTCGTGGCATGTGGGATCTTCCCGGACCAAGTCTTGAACCCATGTCCCCTGCATTGGCAGGTGGATTCTTAACCACTGCGCCACCAGGGAAATCCCTGAAGTAGAGTTGATTTACAATGTTGCGTTAGTTTCTGGTGTACAGCAAAGTGATTCAGTTATACATATATACACTCTTTTTCATATTCTTTTCCATTATGGTTTATCACAGGATATTGAATGTAGTTCCCTGTGCTATACAGTAGGACCTTGTTGTTTATCCATTCTATATATAATAGTTTGCATCCGCTAATCCCAAACGCCCAGTCCATGTCTCCCCACCCTCCCTCCTCTTTGGCAACCACAAGTCTGTTCTCTATGTCTGTGAGTCTGTTTCTGTTTCGTAGATAAGTTCATTTGTGTCATATTTTAGATTCCACATAGAAGTGATATCATATGGTATTTGTCTTTCTCTTTCTGACTTACTTCACTTAGTATGATAATCTCTAGGTCCATCCATGTAGCTGTAAATGGCCATATTTCCTTATTGAAGCCTGATATTTCTGCTGCAACTCAGGCTTGGAGAGGGCATCTGAAAGGACTTCCCAGAAACATCCAGGGACTTCCCTGGCTGTCCAGTTGTTAAGACTCCGCACTTCCACGGCAGGGGGTATGGGTTAAATCCCTGGTCGGGGAACTAAGATCTGGCATGCTGCACAGTGTGGCAAAAAGAAAGAAAGAAAGAAAGAAAGAAACAGATCCAGGCCTGGGTATATACCCAAAGGAAGTGAAAGCAGGGACTTGAAGGGATAGTTATATGATCATGTCTATTATTCACAATAGCCAAAAAGTGGAAGCAACTCAAGTGCCCATCAACTGATGAATGGGTATGTGAAATGTGCTATATCCATACAATTTTATGATTTGGCCTTAAAAAGGAAGGACATTCTAAGATGTGCTTGAGAACATTATGCTGAGTGAAATATGCCAGTCACAAAAGGACAAATGCTGTGCGATCCAACTTACATGAGGTCCCTAGAGTAGGCAAATTCACAGAGACAGAAAGTAGAAAGGTGGTTGCCAGGGACAGGGGGTTGGGGGTCGGGAGTTGTTGTTTAATGGGTATAGGGTTTCAGGTTAGCAAGATGAAAAAATTTTGGAGATGGATGCTGGTAAAGGTTGCACAAAATGTGAATGTGATTAATGCCAATGAACTGTATGTGTATGATTAAAAATGGTCAATAAATGCTGGAGAGGGTGTGGAGAAAAGGGAACCCTCTTGCACTGTTGGTGGGAATGTGAATCGATACAGCCACTATGGAGAACAGTATGGAGGTTCCTTAAAAAACAAAAAATAGAACTACCGTATGACCCAGCAATCCCACTCCTGGGCATATACTCTGAGAAAACCATAATTCAAAAAGAGTCATGTACCACATACAGATGAGCTGGTTTGCAGAGCAGAAATTGAGACACAATAAGCCTCTTAGATAGCCTCATCCACCAGAGGGCAGACAGCAGAAGCAAGAAGAGCTACAATCCTGCAGCCTGTGGAACAAAAACCACATTCACAGAAAGATAGATAAGATGAAAAGGCAGAGGGCTATGTACCAGATGAAGGAACAAGATAAAACCCCAGAAAAACAACTAAATGAAGTGGAGATAGGCAACCTTCCAGAAAAAGAATTCAGAATAATGATAGTGAAGATGATCCAGGACCTCAGAAAAACAATGGAGGCAAAGATGGAGAAGATGCAAGAAATGTTTAACAAAGACATAGAAGAATTAAAGAACA
>NC_041230.1:10883841-10894097 GCF_002837175.3 Physeter macrocephalus
ATAGCCACCCAAGTCCAGGAAGCACAGAGAGTCCCATACAGGATAAACCCAAGGAGAAACATGCCGAGACACATAGTAATCAAATTGGCAAAAATTATTAAAAGCAGCAAGGGAAAAATGACAAATAACATACAAGGGATCTCCCATAAGGTTAACAGCTGATTTCTCAGCAGAAACTCTACAATCCAGAAGGGAGTGGCATGATATACTTAAAGTGATGAAAGGGAAGAACCTTATCACCAAGATAACTCTACCCGGCAAGGATCTCATTCAGATTCGACGGAGAAATCAAAAGCTTTACAGACAAGCAAAAGCTAAGAGAATTCAGCACCACCAAACCAGCTCTACAACAAATGCTACAGGAACTTCTCTAAGTGAGAAACACAAGAGAAGAAAAGGACCTACAAAAACAAACCCAAAACAATTAAGAAAATGAGACTAGAATACACAATGGAGAAAAGACCGTCTCTTTAGCAAGTGGTGTTACGAAAGTTGGAAAGTCGCATGTAAATCAATGAAGTTAGAGAACTCCGTCACTCCATGCAGAAAAATAAACTCAAAATGGCTTAAAGACTTAAATACAGCACATAACACCTTAACATTTCTAGAAGAGAACATAGGCAAAACATTCTCTGCATAAATTGTACCAATGTTTTCTTAGGTCAGTCTCCCAAGGCAATAGAAATAAAAGGAAAAATAAACAAATAAGACCTAATCAAACTTACAAGTTTTTGCACAGCTAAGGAAACCATAAACAAAATGAAAAGACAACCTACGGACTGGGAGAAAATATTTGCAAATGATGTGACCAACAAGGGATTAATTTCCAAAATATAAAAACAGCTCGTACAACTCAACAACAAAAAAAGAAACAACCCAATCAAAAAGTGGGCAGAAGACCTAAATAGACATTTCTCCAAAGAGCACATATAGATGGCCAACAGGCACAGGAAAAGATGCTCAGCATTGCTAATCATTAGAGAAATGCAAATCAAAACTACAATGAGGTACCACCTCACACCAGTCAGAACGGTCATCATTAAAAAGTCTACAAATAACAAATGCTGGAGGGGGTGTGGAGAAAAGAGAACCCCCCTGCCCTGTTGGTGAGAATGTTAATTGGTACAGCCAGTATGGAAAACAGTATGGAGTTTCCTCAAAAAACTAAAAATAGGGCTTCCCTGGTGGCGCAGTGGTTGGGGGTCCACCTGCCAATGCAGGGGACGAGGGTTCGTGCCCCGGTCCGGGAGGATCCCACGTGCCGCAGAGCGGCTGGGCCCGTGGGCCATGGCCGCTGGGCCTGCGCGTCCGGAGCCTGTGCTCCGCAGCGGGAGAGGCAGCAGCTGTGAGAGGCCCGCGTACAGCAAAAACAAAAAAAAACAAAAACTAAAGATAGAGTTGCCATATAATCCAGCAATCCCACTCCTGGACATGTATCTGGAAAAAACTATAAATGGAAAAGATACACGCACCCTGTGTTCATAGCAGCATTATTCACAGTAGTCAAGACATGGAAACAACCTAAATGTCCATCAACAGATGAACGGCTGAAGAAGATGTGGTATATATACACAGTGGAATACTACTCAGCCATAAAAAAGAATGAAATAATGCCATTTGTAGCAACATGGATGGACCTAGAAATTATCATACTAAGTGAAGTAAGTCAGACAGAGAAAGACAAATACCATATGACATCACTTATATGTGGAATGTAAAATATGACACAAATGAACTTATCTATGAAACAGAAACAGACTCACAGACATAGAGAATAGACTTGTGGTTGCCAAGGGGGAGGAGGGATGCGGGGAAGGATGGAGTGGGAGTTTGGGATGAGCAGATGCAAGCTATTATACATAGGAAGGATAAACAACAAGATCCTATTGTATAGCACAGGGAACTAGGTTCAATGTCCAGTGATAAGCCATAATGGAAAAGAATATAAAAAAGAATGTATAAATATGTATAATGGAATCACTTTGCTGTACAGCAGAAATAATACAACATTGTAAATCAACTATGCTTCAATAACATATATATATAATATTTTAAAAGACTGGTGTGCATTAAAGAGGCATGCATTCATTAATCCACATGATGATACATTCATTCATTCATTCATCCATTCACCTACCTATCTACCCATTGCTTTATTTACTCAGTCAACTATCCATCTGGTCATACCCATACCAGGGTCAGTCAGAGAAAAGCTCCAATGCATGGTAGAGGCCTAGAGAAAAATCCTCAGAGCAGGGAAATGGTTAAAATAAATCAAAGTAAAATCGTATCTGGCTGTGGTGCTTATTCTTAATGACACACAGGAAACTATAAACCAGCCATGCTACATAGTTGACCCCTGAGGATGTTTCACTCTCAGTCAGTTTGAGAAGTACCGAATCCAATATCATATCAGTGATTGGATTTGTTAATAAACAAATTGCAAATACCTTTTCATTTGGCTTCAAAGAGCAAACAGCCATTCAGAATAATTTTTATGGGTCTTAGAATGCAATATAAACCTAAAATATTGTGTTTACAAGTCCTATTGTCCTGACAGTATTATAATTTATATTGACCTATTTTGATGTACAGTGGCATAATGAAACTTTAAAAAATATATTCTGCAGGGCTGCATTTAAAGCCAAGTCATTCATTTTTTAATTTACTCCTTCAAACGTTCATTTAAGGCTTCATCAATCTGAGTTCTGCCAGCGTTCAGTGTTGAAGTAGATGTCGGTCACCACACCTAGGTCTTTCCTGTCACTCCCAGCAGTCTTAGGATCTCTGCAGTACACAGTTCTTAGAAGAGAGTTTAGAAAATACTTGGCAATGGTACAAGAGGGGAAGCCATCAGAGTTCAGTACATGCCTCTGAGAAAAGGACTGGTTGGCTCCTTCTGCAATAATGTCCATGATTTACATCATGTGACCCTGTTCCCTTGGACATAGCTTCCAGATCGGCACTAAATCTGAAGGCAACCATTTAAGGGTTGGGTGGGCAGTTGATGAGATTGACAGAATTCGGGTCCAAGGAACATTTTGAAATTATTCTTCACCAATAGCCCCTGCCAACAAGATGTCTAGTAAATTATATAATTATTACTGCATTACCTCACCATCTTGGCCACAGTGGTTTGGACTAACAGTATACTCCTGGCATGGTGACGGGACAAGGAACGCATTATATCAATCAGATTCTTTCCTTTTACACTGTGAACCCAAAGTCGCTTTTCTTGAGTAAGTCACATTGCCAGGGGAAGCCAGTGACACATTCAAGCCTAGTTTGTGGTGCACAAATTAAAAACCTTCTAGAAGCAGTTGATCTACAGAGAGAGGAGTATGTTGGCTTCTTGAGGGAAGTAGAACAAGAGGCTATGAGTCACCAGAGAAAGAGAGACTGAGATACAGCTCTATCTCCCATAATGAGTTCCATGAAATTTCTTTCTGTCTTTTTACTTAATTGGGTCTCTCTTTTTTTTTTTCTTTTGCACATGAATTGACCCTAAGATAGTGTGCCAACGCCCTCCAGTCATAGAACACCAGGAACACATATATTTGAACAAGTTGGGTATATGACTTGTTGCAGTGAGAGAGCACTCACACCATAGGGGACTGTGGAATCTCAATAAGAGGGTATTAAGAAGGACTTATTCTAAGATTTGGGTGATTTGAGGAAGGCTTTAAGGAAGTGGAGGTGTTGCTCTGGAATGGATGCTGTCAGGAAGCAGGGGTAATTCTGATTGTCTATGGACTGAATTGTTTCCCCCCACCCCCAAATCCATACGTTGGATGCCTAACCTCCAGTGTGATGGTATTTGGAGAGGGGCCTTGGGGAGGTAATTAAGGTTCTGTGAGATCATGAGGGTGGGGCGCCCATAGTGAGATTAGTGCCCTTATGAAAGAGACATAGAGAGCTTCCTCTCTATCCCCACCCTGTGAGGACACTTGGAAAGCAGCCATCTGCAAGCCGTGAGGAGAGCTCTCACCAGAATTGGAGCTGCTAACACCCTGATCTCAGAACTGAATGAAAATAAAGTTCCACTGTTTAAGCCACCTCTATGGTATTGTGTTGTGGCAGCCTGAGCTGACTAATACAGATGCCTTAATAACTCTTAACCACAGGGAGGGCAGACTACAGTGAGGCTAAAGCTATAATAGCTAAAGAGGCAGCAGCTATTCACATTAACTGGGAGAGGGGGATATTTAATATTTTGTGGTTTGTGGTTTGGGCAATGTTTATGGTTTTCTGTGTTCAGACATTATTATGGAGTAGCCTTGATTTTGTCCTGATCCATGATGGTCAAAGAATGGCCTTAACTGATGCTGATGTTTTATGAAATTGTGTATGTTCAGTGGAGAACATCATGACCTTGCTGTGATGGCCAGGTAAGTGCCTGGATAACATGGGGAACTTTCTTTTCTTTCTGGACAGAGTGAGGGTGGGAAGTATGACTTTCTTCTAGTCAGTAGAAAATGGCAAAAGCAAAGTGAGTTTGCAGATGTAACTGAGTTCCCTAATCAGTTGACTTTGGGTTAATCAAAGGAGAAATTCTCCTGGATGGGCCTTCCTTAATCCCCAACCCAATTAAACGTTTAATCACCAGACTGAAATAGAAGCAAGTCAATAAGCCCAGCCCATATTCAAGAGAAGAGCCATTAGACTCCACCTCTGGACTGGAGGAGTGTCCAGGAATTTGTGGGCACATCTAAAAACCATCGCAGAGTTAAAAACTTTGAGGAGGAAGGAAGGGACTGTGGGCTGCTCTTCTTGGTGCTAAGAAATGGTTGCCTTTCCTCTGTGCTGCCATTTCTCCCAGCCCTGAAGTAAAGGGGACTTCCACAAACCTCTCTGAAGAATCTGATGCAGGAGAGGAAATAGTCATTAGGAAAGAGAAGGAAGGGCGCCCAGACAGAGAGAGAAACAAATGTACAAAAGCTGTTGAGGTGGCAGAATCCCTGAGAGCCCAGATATCAAGGAAGAGACCTTTCCAAAGTCACACAGTAAGTTTGTTCTGGGTCTCCGAGTCCCTCCCTTTCCCACTGGGATTGCAGGATGAGGAATCAGAATAGACAAGGAAGAACTTGTTTGCTCAAAGTTATGCAGGAAGGCACCCAAGGAGCTCCCTCAGCACTAAAAAAAATCTAGATGATTCTTCCATGATGTGTTTGTCCACCCTAAGGGACTTTTGAATGGACAAGTAGAGCACCTAATCAACCAGCTGAAGAAATTTCGCAGTAACCCAGAAAAGGAAAGATAGAAGGAGACAGAGTCGGGGGCTGGGGAGGGAGAGAGTGAGGGGTGGAATAAAAGAAGAGAATTAAAAACAAAGAAATAAAATCATAGAGTGTGACACAAGACCTTTATGGCTGGTGAGTTGGTGGCTGCCAGGACCAGGAGGAAGAGGGGAATGAAAGTAACCCCTTAATAAGTAGGGGGTTTCCTTTTGGGGTGATGAAAATGTTTTGCAAGTAGTTAAAGGTGGTGATTGCACAACATTGTGAAATGCCAATGAATCGCTCACTCGAAAATGGTTATTTTATGTTTTATGAATTTCACCTCAAGAAAAAACAAATCCTTTGGAGTGGCTCCCTAGGTTTAAGTCTTCGTTTTTCGACTTCCTAGCTGTGTGACTTTGGGCAAGTTACTGAACCTCTCTGTGCCTTGTTTCCCACACTGTGACATGTGGATAAAAATAAAACCTACCTCACAGGGTTACGCTGAAAAATTAAATGACAACTAAATGCATAATAGTTAGAACAGAACTTTTACTGATTTCAACTCATCACCATCCTCTATGGCTGTATTGGTTAACATTCTTTGGATTTCAAAGAAAGCCAAATATAAAGAAAGTGACAGAAGGCCCAATGGAGCTGACATAGGCAAGAAAAAGAATACATTAGAAAAATACTGGGTGTATCAGTTAGGATTAGGCTCAGCTGTATGAATGAAAAACCCTAACACAAGAATGGCTTGAACATAGTAAAAGTTTGTTTCTCTCCCATGTAAAGGACGTCTGGGGTGGATAGTCCAGGATTAGAATGACAGTACCATGTAATCTTCAAGGACTTAAGTGCCTTTTGTCTTTCTGCTCTACCACTTTTTTCATTTATTTTTATTTTTAAAATGTGGAGTATATAATGGCTTCGACTCCGATGTTGTGCCTTTATCCACCTGGTTTCACTACCCTGCATGGTTCAAGGTTAGAATTAGCCGGAAGTGATGGCATGAAAGATTTGGGAGGCAGAGTGAGGCTCGCAGCCATTCTTCTTTGAAGGCTGTCATAAGTTAGAGGCAGCGGGAGAGAGACGCAGAGTCGTTGGTGGGTTTTAATTTGTCCTGGATCTTATTTTCCTGCATCCATCTCTCCTTCTGGACTGCTGGTCCTGCTGATCAAAAGTGACCCCAAGCCCCCTACTAGATATTCCTGGTGAATTCACAGAGATGGTAGCCCCCAAAAGCCAGCAATCTTCCAGAGAAATTCCTCCTCAGCCCCTTCATGGTCTTTCTCTAACAGTGGTTGTGCCTAGCTTCCAGATTTCTGCAGCCTCTGACTCACTCATCTCTGCCAGGGCTAGTTAGTGCCCTTTCTCTGATTCTTTGATTCCATGTTCAAATCTTTATCTTCCTATCCCCTCCCACCATCGTGTATGATCAAACCCCTATAATGAATTCCTCTTCCAGAATCCTCACGGAGTTTTGTTCCATGAGTTTTTGAGCGCTGATACAATTCTTTTTTTTTTTTTCTGGATATCTGAGGATATTTACCATAGCATTATTTAAAGTCAACTACTCAACAAGAATTTCCTCTTCCCTCACTTTGGGTACTGCAATGTCGTCAGTGCTTCAAGGAGACACAGTCTTTGCGCTCAAGAAGGTTACATTCTAAATGGTAAGAGAGAGTAAATACACATCAAATAACAGCACATAATTCTTTCCTTGAGGTACATAACACATTCTAATTTCTGACATGCTTGTACCACTGAAGCCAAACTCTGATACAATTCTTAAGTCACTTCAAGACTCAAGATGACTCCTGGAGTTCTGGTCCCCATCTCCATATTGCAGGCCAGATGCAGGACCATGGTTGATGGGCAAAAGGGTGCTGTGGAAGCCAGACTCCAAGGTGAACCCATGATCCCACTTCCTTGTATTCACTCTCCTGAGCACTTCACCAGCCCTTGGTGGTTCCCCAAGCCCCGCCTACGTGTCTGTAGATAAGCCCACCATTAACCTCCCCTTGGTCAGGCCCTGTGAGTATGCCATCTACACCCTGCTGGGGCCTGACTGATGCAACAAGAGGGGACATTGCCCTGGAAATACACAATTTGCACACCCGCTGAGAGTGAAAGCAGAAGTGAACACATGGGACAATCCCATTTTTTTCTTTGCCTGGTTTCTTGGATCTAAGTGACACCTTTGAGAATAAATCTCTGGATTCCTGGACAATTGGGGAAGGAGCGAAAATACTGGATTCTTACTAACACAGGTATGTGCGGTCTCAAGTGATTAACTGGAAAATAAATGTGGTGTACTGTTTGTGTCCACTCAAAGTGAAAATGTTAAAGCCCTAATCCCCCAGTGTCATGGCATTAGGATGAGGTTGCGAGGGTGCAGCCCCTATCGTGACATTAGTGCCCTTATAGGAAGAGGAAGAGACACCAGAACTTCCTCTCTCCACCATATGAGGATATGGGGAGAAGGCAGTCATTTGCAAGCCAGGAAGTGTGCCCTCGCCAAGAACCAGAAATGCTGGCACCCTGATCTCAGACTTCCCATCCTCCAGAGCTGTGAAAAATAAATGTCTGTAGTTTAAGTCACCCAGTCTCTGGTGTTTTGTTATAACATCTTGAGGTGACTATGACATGTACTATACTTATATCTCAATTTGGTGAAACAGGTCAGGCAGGTGTGATTTAGCTGCACCCATTGGGCACATTTGTTTGCATGTTGCTGATCAAGCCTCCATCTGTATCACAGCTACCCAGTTTACCTAGGCTCAGCTGTTTCATACTTGGTATAGCTTTGCAGTTTCCATTACTCAGGATATGAGAACAAAACAGCACAGAATGGATGTCCTTGGCCCAGATCACCTGGGCTCACCTGATTCCATAGAGACACTTGAAACATCACAGTCCAGGCCAAGGAACCTTGGTGGCATCTGAAGAGTCTTAGTGGTATTAGGAGCTCCCCAAACTGTATCAGCCTCAGAATCTCCCCCCAGCTTCCTCTTGTGGTTTCCACTGTAGTGTTTGAAGTGGAGGAGACACATAACAACATAACAGACACATAACAGGTGGCAGGCATGTCCTGAATGGACATCTGAATGCGTCCACAAAAATATGGGTGCTATCCCAGTGAAACACACGGCTGACTTTTCTTTGTAAATTTTGGCCGCCCTGTGTGGCTTGCAGGGTCTTAGTTCCCTGACCAGGGATTTGAACCAGGGCCCCTGGCAGAGAAAGCTCTGAATCCTAACCACTAGACCACAGGGAACTCCTTAACTTCTATGCATATAGACAGCTGGCTTTGTGCAGTCATGGCCATTGCAGGTTGGAGTCTTTGGATAGCAGGCTTTGGGATGATGTTTGGTGGGTAGGATATTTATTAAGGAGTGCGGTTGAGATCAACCAACACCTGTGGAAGGAAAAGGAAGACGAGGCAGCGGGCAGAGGAAAGAGTTAAGCTGCGGTGTATATACAGGAAAAGTTGGCATACACTGCTGCTGCAGAAACAAACAAAATCCTGGAAAAGGATGAACAGTGAGTGTGATTTGCTGATTCTATTTTCCCACACTCAAAACTAGACATGCGGGCTTCCCTGGTGGCGCAGTGGTTGAGAGTCCGCCCGCCGATGCAGGGGATACAGGTTCGTGCCCCGGTCCGGGAAGATCCCACATGCCGCGGAGCGGCTGGGCCCGTGAGCCGTGGCCGCTGGGCCTGCGCGTCCGGAGCCTGCGCTCCGCAACGGGAGAGGCCACAGCAGTGAGAGGCCCGCTTACCGCAAAAAAAAGAAAAAAAAAAAAACTAGACATGCAACTGGCATTAGCTCCAAAGTGAAAGAAAATGAGTCTGGGGCTGAAAGAAAAGCACACACACTGAATGGCAACATCTGTGAAATTCACCTGTGAACCCACCCAACAAAAAGTAACTGCAAAGGAGTACAATTGTACAGGTGTATTCATTAAACATGCTATTTCATTTTCCCCCCATTTTCCTTTTCTCATTTACAAAAACAAAACAAAGAAAATGAAACAAAAATCTTTTTTCTCCCTAAAGTCAACAGCTAACCAAGCACTGGTGAGTGTGCCCTCCTTGCTAAAAGGCTCTTTTTGTGAGCTGAGGTGAATGCATTCTGAAAGAGGCTAACGACCACCCTGTGGGGGCGAGAGCGATGCATCTTGTTCACCATGATCCGTCACATCTAGGGGGTAAATATTATTATGCGGCATGTTTCCTCCTCATTAGTTTAGATGTTTCTGATCCTAAATAAGTCTTTGGCTTTCCTTTTACACTCTGAGGCTTTTTTTTCCCCCAAAGAGAAGAGAGAGAGGAAGGGAGGGAGAGAGGGCTGGAGAAGGCGGGAGGCCCAAAGAAGAGAGAGAGAGAGCCTGACAGTAAGAGTCTGAGGTCGAGTATGGGTCTTCTAGAACATTACAGATCAGCTAGATGGTAACCTCTCTTCAGGGCAAATCGTGACAGCCGCAGAGACGCAGAAAGTCTGGGCTGCAGAGTCTGGGGCCCCTCCCTCTCTCACCTGCTGGCAGCCGGTCCTTCTCACCTCTCAACCGGCCTTGCAGTTGCAGCCCTTGTCCCGCAAGGAGGGAGCACCAGCCCCACGGTGACCAGCTCTGTGCTACTAGCATGTTCGGCCAGTCTGAGCCTGCAGGGGTCACTGGACAGAGCTGTCTGGCCCAACACCTGGCCCAGACACCCGCTGAGAATCAGCTCTCCTGCCAGCGCTCTATTTTTGGCTGTATTGTGTCTTCGTTGCTGCACACAGGCTTTCTCTAGCTGTGGTGAGCGGGGGCTACTCTTCGTTGCGGTGCGCAGGCTTCTCATTGCAGCGGCTTCTCTTGTTGTGGAGCACGGGCTCTAGGCACGCGGGCTTCAGTAGTTGTGGCGCGTGGGCTCAGTAGTTGTGGCTCGTGGGCTCTAGAGCACAGGCTCAGTACTTGTGGCACACGGGCTTAGTTGCTCTGCAGCATGTGGGATCTTCCCGGACCAGGGCTTGAACCCGTGTCCCCTGCATTGGCA
>NC_041230.1:10894707-10898050 GCF_002837175.3 Physeter macrocephalus
AGGGGAGGGGAGGGGGAGGGGGAGGGGGAGGGGAGGGGAGGGGGAGGGGGGGAATACTTCCTGGAATACTTCCGTAGCCTGTTGTCTTTTTAATTAAATTGTCTTTTAGTGAATATTTATTGAGTAGCCTCTCAGGGGGTGGGGACACAGCAAAGACTGAGACAAGTCCAGTGGGAGAGGCACTTAACGCTGGAACAGTGACAGGCAAGCCAATATTTTCCCAGTACTAAATCAACCCAAGGGCCAGGTACCAGACAACTAGGACAGCCCCTATGCTCCAGAGCCCACTGGAATGATACAAATTAGCCAGTCCTATGCTGCTGACTCTGCCCTGCCTTTCCCAGTAAAGGCTGTGGCCTGTGTCTTCCTCTTACTCCTTTCTGCCTCTTGACCAATGCTGCTGCCTTTTCCTGTGGCCCTGCGTGCCGTGCCTCTCATTCCTGGGGGGAATTGTGGCCAACATTAGACTTTTCTTGACTGGCATTGACCTCTCCATGTTATCACTCAGTCACCTCCATCAATTAGAATCCCATGGGTACAAATGAGACAGCCCTAGAGGCTGGGGAATCTGATCTTGTCAAGGCGCTGAGCCTGGTCCCATCACTCCAGGGCTGGGGGTGGCGAGACAGACTGCACGGGCTCAGGTGCCCCGCAGGGCAGAGCGGTGAGGAGCAGGGGCTGAGCCACAGCGCTGAGTGTGGATCATGACCCTGCCATTGTCCGGCGCTGTGAGTTTGAGTGAGTTTCTTAAGCTCTCTGTCCCGCTTTCCCCATGTAGAATCCCTTCCTCCAAGAGTCACCGGGAGATTAACTGAGTTACTACTTGTAAGAAGCATGGAGCGTCTAGTGGCCCGTGGGGAGCGTGATACACGAGTTAGTTGTCATTACTGATCAACAAGGGTTTAGTCAGCATATATGACATATTAATGTAGGCATAGGGACTCTAGCAAATAACAAGAAACTCAAAGTCCCTCCCCTCGTGGAACTGGTAACTTCTAGCAGACGAGACAGTCTTCAAGCAAACAGAGTATTGAATAAATAAGATGACCTCAGCTAGTGATAAATGCCACGAAGCAAATTAAAGAAGGAAATATGATGGATACTGACTGGTGAGGGCTGCTTCAGATTGGGTAGTCAGAGAGGTCTTCTTGGAGGCGGTGACTTCTGAGAGTCGATCATGGGAAGGTGTGCGGAGGCATGTTCCTGGCAGAGGGAGTAGCAAGGGCAACGTCCTTAAGGTGAGAGCCAGCTGGACAAACTCTAGGAGCCATCGGACGTGGCCTCTGACAATGACTCCTCCTACCCAAGTGACAGCTCCATGAGGACAGGGATTCTTACCGATTTTTTCATTATCCTGATTGTTTGCTTTGCTCCCTGTGAACCCCTCATCCTCCAGAATAGTGCCTGGCACATAATAGGGTTCATAATAACCATGTGTGGCATACATAAGAGCTGTATCTTCCAGGGATCCAAAATACTTGTGCACGATTTCTCCAGGTGGGCACGACAGTCATGTTGCACAATCATTTCAGGGCATTTGTGGGCTCCTGCTATCAGTCTTTGGATTCCAGGCAAAGACCCCTCACTTCTCCAAATTTGGGGGTTGGAGGGAACATCCTTAAAGTCCCCAGTCATTCCTCTCTTGGGAGGGGACGTGTTGAAATGACAGACTGGAGACAGATTGCCTGGGTGTTGCATCTTGGCCGCTAGCTGGTGACCCTGAGAAGTGATTTTTTTTAACATCTTTATTGGAGTATAATTGCTTTACAATGGTGTGTTAGTTTCCTGAGAAGTGATTTTGAGGCAGGAGATAGATGGGCCCCAGGCTGAGCAGCTGGAGTTCGTTCCCTGTGGACAGAAACTCCAAAATATCAATAGCAAGACAATCCAGAGAGGAGGCTGGGCCCTGCCCAGATAATAGATAAAAGACCATATATTCCTCATTCTTGGAATCAAGGAGACCTCCCTGACTATACATGCACAGAAAGGCTCCCTGGAGGTCAAAAAGGGATGGGGCGCCACCCCATAGTAAGTGACGCTAACTACCTATAGGCCTCTTTGCTAGAATCCATCTCGGCTAAGAGAGGTACACACACACAGAGGAGGACCCTAAGCTGTAGCAAATACAGACTCAGAACCAGGCAAAGCAAGATGATTGACCAAAGGAAACCCAGATGAAGTGCCCCATAAAAGTGATTCAAACTACCACGAGGGCATGACTCTCTCTCTGAGCCCGCCCGTGTGTCTATCCACACATACTGTACTTTTTTCTCCTAATAAATACTTTATTTGCTTCACTACTTTCCATCTCTATGTGGAAATTCATTTCTACACAGCTGACGGGCCAGGGCCTTGTCACTGGTCACTGGCCCCTAGTGGTGTAGTGGCCAGGATTCAGCACTCTCCCTGCCATGGCCCGACCTCAGTCTCTGGCGGGGAACCAAAATCCTGCTTCAAGCCGCTGCAGGCCAAGGCCACCGGAGATCAGCTTCACCCTCTGCATGGCTTCATCTCCGCCTTTGGAAAATGGAGATAATAGTTGTATTTACCATGTAGGGTTGCCGTGGGACCAGGTGAGATCTGTGCAAAGGACTTAGAATGTGCCTGGGTTACGGTGCCAAGTGTTAGCCGCAATTATCATCACCGAGGCTTGTTGCTGGGATTAAGAGATCAAGTCTGTCGGGGCCTGGCACGCAAGACACGTAAGACACACTAGAAAAATATTGACTGAGTTGGCTGCTCACGAGGCCTGGCCAGGTCGCCAACCCCTTTGATTGGATTATATATCTCCTCCCTGCTGCCGCCTGTTTCTGCCTCAGGCAGGTCTCTGTGTCCTTCACCGGACTGTTCCCTTCTCTTTGTGTCTCTTTGCCCCTCTCTCTGACTTTCTATCCCAGTCCTTTTGTGTTTCTCTGGCTCTCTCCTCTGAATCTCTATTTCTTGCTTCTCTAGATCTCTCCAGGTCTCTCTCAGTCTTTATCTGTGTCTACACGTCTCTGAGCGTGTGTCTCTCTAGCTCTAGCTCTCCCTTTCTCCGTATGCGTCTCTCTCCATCTCTGGCTCTGGCTCTCCCTCTGTCTGTGTTTTGTGTCCTTCTCTGATGCCTTCTCCCTGTTTCTGTAGGTCTTAGTTTATCATTCCCTGCCTCCTCCCTCCCCCACATCCTCTCCCCACTTCTGTCTTTTCACCTCTTTGACACTTTGTCTCTTTCCCTCTCTCCTTGGCTCTCTTACTCTCCCTCTCCCTACCTCCCTCTCTCTCCCTCCCTCCCTCTCCCTCCCGCCCTCTCCCTCTCTCTCTCTCCCTCTCTCTCCCTCCCTCCCTCTCTCTCCCTCCCTCCCTC
>NC_041230.1:10899415-10919467 GCF_002837175.3 Physeter macrocephalus
CCCTCCCTCTCTCTCCCTCTCCCTCCCTCTCTCTCTCTCTCTCTCTCCCTCTCTCTCTCCCTACTGCCACTCTTTCTTTCTCTTGATTTTGGTCACTCTGAAATCGCTTGCTCTTGCTCTTTTCTTACTTAACCCACATTGCTTGTTGTTGTTGCCCCATACCTCCCCATCTGGCTCGCTGCCCACGGAGGGAGTAAGAGGGAACTGATTATATAACTGTTTGTTATGAGTTCAAGGGGGTGAGGGATGTGGAGGAGGCCAGGAAGGAATATTTTCTCCCTTCTCACCCTTCTTAGCCCTCTCCTTTTTCCTCAATCCATCAGCCTGGCCTCAGACACACCTCTCCCAGCTCCCTTCTTCCTGGATTGGGTGGAGAGATCCGATAACTGGCCCCCTCACCTGGAAACAGTAGAGACTAAATAGCATAGGACTGGAGGGAGTTGGGGGTGCTTAGAAGAGGAGGCAGAGGCTGCAGGCAGGGAGAGCTTCCCCCAGGAGACATGCAGGCACTAGGGCTCTCCCCCAGGCCCTAGAAAAGGTACAAAGCCACGGAAACAAGATGTTGATGGAAATTTGGGGGAACCATCCAATTCAGCTGGCTGAAGCCTAGGACATCCAGTTTCTGGGACCCCAAACCAAGATCTCTGAAGGCAGAAGGAGGGATGCCTGGCCTCTTCCCCACCCCACTGGTTTGGGGCTTTAACAAGGGAGAAAATGCTTTACTATGGACCCCCTTCCTAAGGATTCTTGGTCACCATGTTGCTCCAAAAAATTCTGTAGGTCACTGCCCCACGCACCGGAGAAATATATCAACCACCTTATCCTCCCAACACCTACACCTATGAGTGGAGTAAGGGATCCCCTTACTCCACTCATAATCTCACTACCTCTTACCCCGATACACACAAGCTGGTCCCATCCCTGCCCCCTCACACACACACAGCCCGAGGAAAGGAGCCCTAAGCAAGTCACCGGTGGGAGATAGTTCCTGGAGGGGCAAACTGGGGTGCTAATCCTAACCCTGCCCCTTGAGAGTCCAGTGACCTTGGGGACTCTGTTCAAGTGTGAAATGGGGATGACCCCAAAGATGTGAATTTCCATGCGAGTGTCAAAGTAAAGAACTTAGCACAGAGCTGGCACACGGAAGAGGCTCAGGAACAAGCAATGCCCCCGCCCTTCTCCCTGACTCCCTTGCCGGTCCAGCACCCAGCTGACAGTCCATGCTGTCATCTGCGCACTCACTACCTGCCATCAGCCACAGTCTGTGCTCAGCCCTGCTCTAGCCACCGGCCCCACTTACAGTAAATTCCTCCCTGAGAACAGATTTCAAAGGGCTGAGGATAGGTTGTTGAGTGATAGTGATGGCACCACGCTCATGGCTTTCAGTACATTTCATCCCTGCAACAACCTTGCGAGGGAGGGACTTTTATTGGTATTCTCATTTTTCAGAAATGGAAACAGAGGCTCAAAGAAATGAGGTGTCTACTGTATAGCACAGGGAACTCTGCTCAGTATTGTGTAACAACCTAACTGGGAAAAGAATTTGAAAGAGAATAGATATATGTATATATATAACTGATTCACTTTGCTGTACATCTGAAACGAACACAACATTATTAATCAACTATACTCCAATATGAAATAAAAAGTTAAAAAAAAAAAAGAAATGAGGTGTCTTGTTCAAGATCACACGCACCAAGAAAGTAGCAGAGCAGGACTTGAACCTGGTTCCCCCCAACTCTAGACTGTTCCATGACCTTGGATGTGCTCTCAAAGGACAAAGTTGGAGGGTGGGGACACGAGTGAAGAGGGGACTGAAGGGACAAAGACCAGAGAATCACTTCAGAAGTTATATAAACCCTGCAGCATGGCAAGCTCCCAAATGGAATCCAACCCCCAGGAAATTTAATCTGAAAGTGTTCAGGTTACTGAAAAAGCTGGATCCCAGCATCTTTGTAGCCAGGGCCCATGACCAAGGGCAGTTCCTTCTTCCTGGTTGCACAGAGATCTGAGAAGTCTTCACACTTTTCCTGCTTGCCACATGTCCATCCTGGTGATCTTTACCATCTGGAAGAATGTGAACAAAAGCAGCAAGATGCCCAAAGGTATTTGTCTCTGCTATGTCTGGGAATCTGACTGGGACCCCACTCCCCATCCCAAACTTTCATAATGAGGAGTACATTAGCTGGTTATCAACACTCTGCTCTTTGCAGAGTGTTTTCCTTTTGTTTCCCTATCAGCCCCTAATCAATCCCTATGGTAGACACTGTT
The DNA here is from genome assembly GCF_002837175.3 of Physeter macrocephalus. Taxonomy (NCBI): domain Eukaryota; kingdom Metazoa; phylum Chordata; class Mammalia; order Artiodactyla; family Physeteridae; genus Physeter; species Physeter macrocephalus. Next base: position 10,901,687 of record NC_041230.1, read on the forward strand.
AGTTGTTCCCTTACATTCTTCCCTCCTTTCTTTGGTAATAGAACCCTTAGATCTGAGCTGAGCTCAAGGTCATCCAAAATAAAGACTACATTTCCCAGCCTCCCTTGCAGCTAGGCATGACACTGAGGCCGGAAGCAAATAAGATCTGAGGGGAAGCCATGTCTGCCACTTCCAGGTTGTGCCTCCACTCCCGTGTCCCATCATCCTGCTGGTTGGAGTGTAGACCCAGCACATGAGGTGGAAATCCATCTTCAACCATGAGGATCAGGGCAATGTCCTGGGAAATCGTGGAGCTAAAGACAGAAAAAACCTGGGCTCTTGGCACTGGAGCTGCCATATCAGCTCTGACTACTTACACTCAGACTGGCACATCAGAGATAAACTGTTATCTTGCTGAAGCCATTATTATTTTGGGGTCTTTGATACTATCAGATACAACACCCTTTCCTCTTATGACTTCCTAATTGAACACCCCCAACCCAAAATCTATAGGAACTATACACATCTACCCTCACAGAGACTTACAGTCTAAGATCCATCCATTCATTTCCGAGTGTCCATGCACCAATTTCAAAAAGCCTTCCCCCTCCAGGGTGGTTCATTCAACCTTCCCTTCTTCAGTCTGTCTGTCATTCAGGTGTTCTTTCACTTATTCACATCCAACCAGGCAATTATGTCAAATTCTAGTTATGTACCCTTCTGTTAGCATCCATTCTTTTATCTTTTGTCCTCTGATACATTCATCCATCCCTCCTTCCTACCATGCATCCATTCAACCATTCATTCACTCTTTCTTCCATCATTATGTCCTCTCATCCACTTATCAGTACATTTATTTATGCATCCTTCCATTCACTAACACATTCAACCTTTCATCCATTTGCCATCTTCCCATTCATTTATCCATTGATCCTTTCACATCCGATGATTCTTCTCTCCATTTTTCCAACCACACAGCTATTCATCTATCCACACTCTCATCCATTCATTCTTCTTTCCATCATTCAATCATATATCCTTCCATTCAATCCTTACTTTCTTCCATCTTTACCAGCTTTGATCCTTCTAAACATCCACTTCCCCTCTATCCATGTTGTCCTCATGAGGAAATTCCACACTGAAAGATGTGTTTTCACTTCCTCCTAATCTAACCTTCTCAATGAGTCCTGACCTATGTTTTACTTTTTTTTGGAGGGGAGAGTTTGGGATCTGGTATCCTTGTCCAACTTTAGAAGAAAAGGGGAAGGGAGGAGAGGAACAATGAACTGGGCCCTTATGGGGAGAGAAAACAGGAAGACTCAGAAATGAGCTTCCATGCAGTTCCAGATTTTGTTATATTTAGAATTGAGTACTTCATTTTCTGTGTGCTAACTTAAATAGTATTTTAAAAATTTTGAGATTCCGATTTTTCTTTACTGTTACACAAGAATACATTTGACTTTTGTTTGTTAACATTATATTCTGTGACCTTGCAAAACTCACTTATTAGCTCCAGTTTTTTTGTGTATTCTTCAGGATTTTCTACAGAGACATTCATATCATCTGTAAATAAGGACAGTTGTATTTCTTCCTTTTCTATGTATATGATTTTTTTTCTTGCCTTACTGCACAAGCTAGGACTTCCAGAGGATATTGAGTAGGACTAATGAGAGAGAACATTCTTGCCTTGTTCCAGACCTTAGGGGGAAAGCATTCAGTCTTTCCCCTTTAAGTATGATGTTAATTGTAGGTTTTTCACAGATACCCTTTTTAGATTAAGGAAGTTCCATTCTATTCTTAATTTGCTGAGCTTATTTGTCATAAATCAGTGTTGAATTTTGTCAAAAGCATTTTTTCGTATCTATTGATATCACATTTTTTCTTATTAACTTGGTTAAATATCGATACATTGATTTTTTGTGATGTACTATTCTTTTTATATACTAGGTTTGATTTGTTAATGTTTTCCTAAGGATTTTTGTACCTACGTTTATGAGAGATATTGGTCTATAGTTTTCTTATAGTGTCTTGCCTGTTTTTAGTATTAGATAATGCTGACCTCAGGAAATGAGTTTGGAAGTGGTCCCTCCTCTTCTGGAAGAAGCTGTTTAGAGTTGGTGTTATTTCTTCTTTAAGTTTTTTGTTTGTTTGTTTTTGTTTTTAAGTATTTAGTAGAATTCGTCAGTGAAACATCTGGGCCTCTAGTTTTCTTTTCTTTCTTTTTGCAGGTTTTCAACTACAACTTCAAGTTCTTTAATAGGCATAGGGTGTTCAGGTTACCTATTTCTTCTTTCGTGAGTTTTGGTAATTTGTGTCTGTAAAGAACTGGTATATTTCATCCACATTTTCAAATTTATGGGCATAGAGTAGTTAGCACTATAGTTTTGTATTATCTTTTTAAAAAATTAGTTAATTAATTAATTAATTTTGGTTGCGTTGGGTCTTGGTTGCTGTGCGCGGGCTTTCTCTAGTTGTGGCGAGCGGGGGCTACTGTTCATTGCAGTGTGCGGGCTTCTCATCGTGGTGGCTTCTCTTGTTGTGGAGCACGGACTCTAGGTGCGCAGGCTTCAGTAGTTGTGGCACGTGGCTCAGTAGTTGTGGCTCGCGGGCTCTACAGTGCAGGCTTAGTAATTGTGGCCCACAGGCTTAGTTGCTCCACGGCATGTGGAATCTTCCCAGACCAGGGCTTGAACCCATGTCCCCTGCACTGGCAGGTGGGTTCTTAACCACTGCACCAGGGAAGCCCCTGTATTATCTTTTTAATGTCTGTGGATCAGTAAAGATGTTCCCTCTTTCATTCTTGATATTGGTAATTTGTACTTCTTCCCTTTCTTCCCATTAACTTGACTAGATCAATTTTATTGGTCTTTTCAAAAGAATCAACTTTTGGTTTTATTGATTCTATCTTCCCACTATTATCGATTCCATCAATTTCTGCTCTAATTTTTATTATTTTCCTCCTGCTTGCTTTAGATTTAATTTCCTCCTCTTTCTCTAGTCGCCTAAGATGGAAATTTAGGTTACTGACATTAGATGTTTCTCTCTTTTTTTTTTTTTTTGGCTGTGCAGCATGTGGGATCTTCGTTTCCTGACCAGGGATTGAACCTGTGCCCCCTGCAGTGGAAGCGCAAAGTCTTAACCACTGGACCACCAGGGAAGACCCAGATCTTTCCCCTTTTCTAATAAAGCCTTCAATGCTGTAAATTCCCTCTAAGCATTACTGCAAATTTTGACTTTCATTTATTTCTAATATTTTTAGTTACATTTGAGAATTTGACGCATGGGTTATTTAGAATTATGCTGTTTAATTTCCCTAGCATTTATTTATGTTATAACTGGAAGTCTGTACCTTTTGACTACCTTCATCCAATTCCCCTTCCCCCTGTTCCCTTTCTCTGGTAACCACAAATCTGATCTCTTTTTCTGTGAGTTTGTTTGTTTTTGAAATATAATTGACCTACAACACTGTGTCAGTTCCTGTTACACAACATAGTGATTCAATATTTTTATACATTTCAAAATGATCACCAAAATAAGTCTAATTACAATATATCACCATAAAATATATGACATAGTTATAACTATATTCCCCACACTGTACATTTCATACACATGACTCATTTATTTTGCAACTGTATGCCACTGTCCAGTTTTCCCAACACTATTTGTTGAAGAGCCTGTCTTTTCCCCATTGTATATTCTTGCCTCTTTTGTCACAGATTAATTGCCCATATAAGTGTGAGTTCATATCTGTGCTCTTTATTCTGTTCCATTGATCTATGTGTCTGTTTTTGCACAGGAAACCATCAACAAAATGAAAAGACAACCCACTGAATGAGAGAAAATATCTGCAAATTATATGACTAATAACAGGTTAATATCCAAATATATATATAAACAGTTCATACAACTCAATATCAAAAAAGAAAACAACCCAACTACAGAATGAACAGAAGACCAGAATACACATTTTTCCAAACAAGACATACGGATGGACAACAGGCATATGAAAATATGCTCAACATCGCTAATCATCAGAGAAATGCAAATCAGAATCACAATGAGATATCACATTACACCTGTCAGAATGGCTATCATCAGAAAGTCTACAAATAACAAATGTTAGAGAGGGTGTGAAGAAAAGGGAACACTTGCACACTGTTGGTTGGAAAACTGTATGGAGCTTCCTAAAAAAACTAAAAATAGAACTACCATATGATCCAGCAATTCCACTCCTGGACATGTATCCAAAGAAAATGAAAACACTAATTCAAAAAGATACATGCACCCCAATGTTCATAGCAGCATTATTTATGATAGCCAAGATACAGAAGCAATTCATCAAGAGATGAATGTATAAAGGAAATGTGGCATATATACACAATGGAATATTACTCAGCCATAAAAAGAATGAAATTCTGCCATTTCAAAAACCTGAATGGACCTAGAGAGTACTATGCTTAGTGAAATAAGTCAGACAGAGAAAGATAAATACTGTTTGTTATCACTTATATGTGGAATCTAAAAATGAAACAAATGAGGGCTTCCCTGGTGGCGCAGTGGTTAAGAATCGCCTGCCAATGCAGGGGACACGGGTTTAAGCCCTGGTCCAGGAAGATCCCACATGCCGCAGAGCAACTAAGTCGGTGCGTCACAACTACTGAGCCTGCGCTCTAGAGCCCGCGAGCCACAACTACTGAGCCCTTGTGCCACAACTATTGAAGCCCGTGCGCCTAGAGCCCGTGCTCTGCAACAAGAGAAGCCACTGCAATGAGAAGTCCACGCACGGCAGCAAAGAGTAGCCCCCGCTCTCAGCAACCAGAGAAAATCTGCATGCAGCAGTGAAGACCCAATGCAGCCAAAAATTAAATAAGTGAATAAATAAATAAATTTAAAAAATAAAAAGATAAATAAAACAAATGAATAAATATAACAAAACAGAAACAGACTCACAGATACAGCGAACAGATTATTGGTTACCAGAGAGGGAAGAAGGTGGGGCAAAGCAGGGGTAAGGGATTAAGAAATACAAACTGCTATGTATAAAATAAAGAACAACAAGGATATATTGTACAGCACAAGGAAATATAGCTATTATTTTGAAATAACTTTAAATGGAGTATAATCTATACAAATATTGAATCACTATTGTACACCCAAAACTAATATAATATTGTAAACCAATATACTTAGATTAAAAGAAAAAGAGAGAGAGAGAGAGAAAGCAGGAATGAAAGAAATATGATTGGACTAAGCCATGGATAGAGGTGACTTTTCAATTTAGAAAGGAGTCACTAATGATTAACAATGCAAGAATATTCACAGATTTTATGGCAGGGAGCTGACTTATATCTTCGGATTATCTAGCTTATCGGTAGTTGGAGTTGATCATAACAGAACGCCAGATAATTTTGAGAGCCATGGGGATATCTGTGACACTGTAACTAGACCTGTTCAGTATCTTAATCATGTACTGTGACAAATGTAGCCGTGGGAAGGGGAGATATTTGGAGTTCTCTGTGATTAGTAGATGTGGTGAAATGTTGTGGGAACATGATAATTTAGTTCCTGTGTATATGTTGAAACATGGGTGAAACAGATCTGTAAAACTGAGGAGAGAAGGGGGTGAATGTTTAATAGATGGAGATTCTCCTGTGTCAGGAGAAACTGGACATGGGGACAGACTATGTGAACATACTGAAAGGAGAATAGCTGTAGTAAGAGAAAAGGGGTCTCTGATCATTGACGTGTGAGGGGACATCCAGGTAATACATAGATTCAATATTTTCCCCTCAGGAGGAGCATGCTTAGAAATTTGAGATTCAGAGAATACAGATCTCAATTTAAATTTTAGCTGTGTCATTTTATAGCCATGTTGTTTTTTCATTTTAATAAAGATTTCTAAACCTAAAAAACAAAAACATTTCTTGTAAAATTGGTTTCATGGTGCTGAACTCTTTTAACTTTTGCTTGTCTGTAAAACTTCTGATCTCTCCATCAAATCTGAATGAAAGCCTTGCTGGGTAGAGTAGTCTCAGTTGTAGCTTTTTCCCTTTCATCACTTTAAATATATCATGGCTCTCCCTTCTGGCCTGCAGAGTTTCTGCCAAAAAGTCAGCTGATAGCCTTATGAGTGTTCCTTTTTATGTAATTTGTTGCTTTTCCTTTGCTGGTTTTAATATTCTCTCTTTATCTTTAATTTTTGCCATTTTAATTAGAATGTGTCTTGGTGTGGTCTTATTTGGTCTTGATCCTGTTTAGGACTCTCCATGTTTCCTGGACCTGGATGTCGTTTCCTTACCCAAGTTAGGGAAGCTTTCAGTTATTCTGTTTTCAAATATGTTCTCTGCTCCTTTCTTTCTTCCTTCTCCTTCTGGGGCCCCTGTATTGCAAATATTAGTATGCTTGATGTTGTCCTAGAGATCTCTTAAACTGTCTTCAATTTTTAAAATTCTTTTTTTTTTTCTGATCAGCTTCAGTGATTTCCACTACTCTGTCTTCCAGCTTGCTGATCTGTTCCTCTGTATCATTTAGTCTACTATTGATTCCTTCTTGTGTATTTTTCATTTCAATTTTTGTATTCTTCATCTTTGTTTGGTTTTCTTTATATTTTCTAACTCTTTGTTAAAAACTTATAACTTCTCGCTCTGTGCATCCATTCTTCTCCTGAATGCTTTGATCATCTTTACAATCATTGTTCTGAACTGTTTCTCAGGGAGATTGCCTACCTCTACTTCACTTAGTTCTTCTTGGGTTTTATTTTGTTCCTTCATCTGGAACATATTCCTCTGCCACCTCATTTTATCTAAGCTGCTATTTGTATTTTTATGTATGTGGTATGTTAGTTAAATTTCTAGACCTTGTGTCTTCCAGCTTGCTGATCTGTTCCTCTGTATCATCTAATCAACTGGTGATTCCTTTGAGTATATTTTTCATTTCAGTTATTGTACTATTCAGCCCTGTTTGGTTCTTCTCTATTAACTCTTTGTTAAAATTTTCTAATTTCTCACTCTGTCCATTCAGTCTTCTCCTGAGTTCTTTGACCATCTTTATGATCATCTTTATGACCATCTTTGACCATGAACTCTTTATTGGGCAGATTGCTTATCTCCACTTCACTTAGTTCCTCTTCTGAGGCTTTATCTTGTTCCTTCATTTGGAACCTATTCCTGTCACCTCATTTTGCCTAATACACTGTTTTTATTTCAATGTACTTGGTAGGTAGGTTATGTTTCCCGACCTTGGAGAAGTGGTCTTTTGTGGGAGATGTCCTATGCAACCCAGTAGTATACTCCCCTCTGGTCACCAGTACTGTTTGATCTAGGGGTGCCCCTTATGTGTGCTGCATGAGCCCTCTGGTAATAGTGGGCTGTGGTCTGGTAGATGTGGCTAGCCCCAGTCTGGTTGGTTGCCAGGCCCTGCCTTGTGTGGAGGTGGCCAGCCACTAGTGGTTGGGGCTGAGACACAGATGGTGGCTGGTTGTGGAGCTCCAGGGGGTCCTGGTGCCAGTGCTGGCTCACAGGTGGGCAGGGCTAGGGTTCAGGGGGTCCTGGGTCTGATGCCAGCCTGCTGGTGGGTGTGCTGGGTTCTGACAGGGCAGGCTGCAAGATTGCTGTGGTCCTAGGGCTGCTGTCCTCCAGTTGGTAGGTGGAGCCAGGCCCAGGGGGTCCTGGGGCTAGTTTCAGCCACTGATGGGCAGAGCCAGGTCTTGGAGTCACTGACTGCAAGGCCCTGGGTACCTCAGAGTTAGTGTCAGTCTATTGGTGGTTGGGGCTGGGTCCGAATGGCTGGCTGTGGGGTCTCAGGGGTCCTGGAGCTAGTGCTGGTGCACTGATAAGTGGGGCTGGGTCCTGGGGTGGCTGGGGGCTCCGGGGGTCCTACAGCAGCTGGCCTGCTGATGGGGGAGGCTGTGTCCCCACCCAGTTAGTTGCTTGGCCTGAGAAGTCCCAGTAATGGTGTGTAAAGTCTGGTGGGTGGGGGGCAGTGTTGGATCCTGAGGCTAATAAGCTAAAGAGAGGATTTAAAAATTGTATTTGCCAACACCAAAGTCCTCACGGTAGAACGAGCCCCTCAGAATGGCTGCCCCAGTGTCTATGTCTCCAAGGTGAGCTCCAGTTGCCTCCTGCCTCTCCAGGAGACTCTCCAAGATCAGCAGATGGGTCTGACCTATACTCCTTTCATAGTACTGCTTCTGCCCCGGGCCTCAGAGCATGAGGTTTTGTGTGCCCTTTAAGAGTGGAGTCTCTGGGGACTTCCCTGGTGGCGCAGTGGTTAAGAATCCACCTGCGAATGAAGGGGACACGGGTTCGAGCCCTTGTCTGGGAAGATCCCACATGCCGCAGAGTAACTAAGCCCGCGTGCCACAAATACTGAAGCCCACATGCCTAAAGCCTGTGCTCCACAACAAGAGAAGCCACCGCAATGAGAAGCCCACGCACCGCAATGAAGAGTAGTCCCCGCTTGACACAACTAGAGAAAGCCCACGCGCAGCAACGAAGACCCAATGCAACCAAAAATTAATTAATTAATTGATTAATTTAAAAAAGAAGAGTGAAGTCTCTCTTCCTATAGCCCTCTGGCTCTCCAGAAAGTAAGCCTCACTGGCCTTCAAAGCCAAAAGTTCTGGGAGCTCATCTTCCTAGTACAAGACCCCCAGGCTGGGAAGCCCAATGTGGGGCTCGGACCCCTCACTCCTTGGGGAGAACCTCTGTAACTGTAATTATCCTCTTATTTGTGTGTCACCCATCCAGGGGTGTGGGTCCTGACTATACCAAGTCTCTGCCCTTCCTGTCTATCTCATTTTGGTTCCTTTTTTATACCTTTAGTTGTAGAAGATCTTTTCTACTAGTCTTCAGGTCTTTCTCATCAATAGTTGCTTTGTAAATAGTTGTAAGTGTGGTGTGCCCATGGGAGGAGGTGAGCTCAGGGTCTTCCTACTCTACCATCTTGGCCACTCCCTCTCTTCATTTCTTTATGTAGATCCAAATTTTTACCTTAAACATATTCTTTCTGCCTAAAGAACTTCCTTTAATATTTCTTTTTAAAAAAATCTTTATTGGAGCATAGTTGATTTACAATGTTGTGTTAGTTTTAGGTGTACAGCAAAGTGAATCAGTTATACATATACATATATCCACTCTTTCTTAGATTCTTTTCCCATATAGCCCATTACAGAGTATTGAGTAGAGTTCCCTGTGCTATACAGTAGGCCCTTATTAGTTTTCTATTTTATACATAGTAGTGTGCATGTGTCAATCCCACTTTTAATATTTTTTATAGGTCAAGTACACTGGCAACGAATCACCTCCCATTTTCTTTTGTCTAAGAGAGTCTTTATTTGTCCATCACTTAAATTTTTAGTACAATACACACAACATAAAATTTGCCATTTTGGGGGCTTCCCTGGTGGCGCAGTGGTTGAGAGTCCGCCTGCCGATGCAGGGGACATGGGTTTGTGCCCCAGTCCAGGAAGATCCCACATGCCATGGAGCGGCTGGGCCCATGAGCCATGGCCGCTGGGCCTGCGTGTCCGGAGCCTGTGCTCCGCGGCGGGAGAGGCCACAGCAGTGAGAGGCCTGCGTACCACCAAAAAAAAAAAAAAAAAATTTGCCATTTTAACCATTTTAAACTGTAAAGTTTAGTGACATTAAGTACATTCACTTTGTTGTGCAACCATCACCACTATCCATCTCCAGAAACTTTTTCATTATTCCATACTAAAACTCTGTACCCATTAAACAACAACTCTTCATTTCTCATTCATTTTTAATAACTTTTTTGCTTTATATAAAATTCTTGGTTGACAGCTTTTTTCTTTTAACACTTTATAGATGTCACTCCATTGTTTTCTTGCTAGCATGGTTTCTGATGAGAAGTATACTGTGATAATTATTTTTGTTTTTCATGGGTAAATGTGTATTTTCCTTTGGCTGCCTTCAAATTTTTCTCTTTGCCTTTGGTTTCCTGATGTTTGAATATGATAAGCTGGCATGTGGGTGTTTTGGTATTTATCCTGTTGGTGTCCTTTGAGCTTCTTGGATCTGTGGTATGGTTTCCATCACTACTTATGGAAAAAAATTACAGCCATTATTTCTTCTAATATTTCCAATGTCCCATTATCTCTTTCTTCTTCTTCTGGTATTCCAGTCGTGCACATGTTACACCATTTGATAGAGGCATAACTCTGTCTTAGTGTAACCACTAAGTTCTTCCATCCCTATGGAAGAAGGGAGAGGATAAAGAAGGAGGGAGGAGAGAGGAAAAAGAAAAGTGGTGGTGGTGGGAGACGAGAGAGAGAATGAGGGAAGAAAGAAGGGCAATATGAAAGGGAGAGTCTTTGAAAGAGAGAAGTGAGGGAGAGAGAGAGAGGGAATATAGAGAGAAAGAGATGAGGAGAAAAGAGAGGGAGGATGGAGGGAAGATGAAAAGTTGAGGGGAGAGAGTTAGGAAAGAAGAAAGAAAGAAGAGGAGGAAAATAAAAAAGGGTAATTCTCAAAAAAGATGCTGTACATATGTCAAGATTATTTAATTCATTAATGAGGGAACTAGGTGTAAAGACAACTAGTCCAAAAGACTAATGAAACACTAGGATTTTTATAGCCAATAAAGGGAAAAGAAATGCTGAGTTAACTATAAAACTGGCTAATGTCTAATTTTATTGCATTTTTTTTTAATTTGGGGGAAGGTCACCTTCTCTAACAAATAGAAAAATATAGTCATCATGAGTTAACAGTTTTACAGAATTGTAAAATGCTTAGACATTGATCAATTGTGCAAAAGAAGTGATATCCTATTTTGAAATGAGATTATCTTTAAATGGACCTGTTAGAAAATATGCTTAGCTTGACATGAAAAAGTCCCATAATTACTTTTAAAAAATTTCTATGTTTGGGATAATTTTTCATAGCAGAAAGGAAGAAATTCAGAAGCCCCGTTCATTATCCTTTTCACTTTCCAACAGAAGAATGACCCCTCTGCCAAACCAGCCTCTAAAATTTGGTTCCTAAGATTCTGCAAGTTTTGGGGGTTTTTTGTTTTGTTTTTTGGAACTGAGAACAACAGTTACGCACTGGCTATACCTTCCTGCACCTACTGAAAACATCTAAGTGGAGGTGAAAGGTCATCCTGCCCCTCTCCCCACAGCTCATCACTTTCCTAAAGCTGATCCCCCACTGCCAACTGGAAGAATCCATACAGCACTGAAAACTTAAAAATTATAGAATTCTGGAATCCTCAAACATTAGAACAACAGACTTGGAGAACGACAGAATCTTAGAAAAATGCCAGCTTGGGGAGGCTGTTTAGTTCGGTCTTGGAACCATCCCACAAAACACGTCTTCTTAGACTTTGCACAAAGTCTAAATGAGTCTTCTTAGACTATGCACAAAGATCTCCCAGACCCACTTACCTTACCTCCCTGGAAAAAAATTCAATTCTAGCTATCCTCCCGTCTACTGAAGCCAGAAAAGAAGACAAAAGAGTGGGATGGTGAGAGGGGCTGTTCTGAGACTACTTTCTTTCTCCAGCCTGTCTGAATTGGAGGACAAGACTCACAATCACCACCATCACAGATAATTAAGAGTCTAATCCTGAAGGAGTGTAAGTGTGTGTGTTGGGAGGGGGTCAGAATGGAAGGGAGAGGCAGAAGATGGGAGAGTCTAAGGAGGCAGGCTAGAGCTGACTCTTACCCCACGAAAGACATTCTAGCAGCATATCCAAGATCGAGAAGGTGGTGCTTTGTGAGTCGCTCATTTTTCCCAGAATTCCTACCACTTCTGGACACAGGACACCTCAGCATAAACAGCCAAGCCTTATTCCAAACCTGCAGGCTTCCTAACAGATTCAATTTCCACGCCAGAGAATCAAGACACATGAGATGGGCTTTTGGATTATGTTTAATAATATGTATAGGTAGAATATAATACCCAGGAATTTTGTTTCAGGTCAGTAAAGATTTACAAATATTTGGTACAAAAAGAATTGAAAACCATTATTTAGATTATTACAGAGAGCAATCACTAGGTCATGTTTCTAGAGGTGATCTTCCCCTCTAGAGATTGGGACTCAGACGTGGTCCCTACGTCTTAGACTTTGAAAATGAATATGCGCACACACACACCAGCAAAGTTCTGATAAACCAACACAGGTAACCTTTGATTGTTACTATTTAATATATCTTTAGTAAAAACAGTAGAACTTGTTGAATTAAACCCTTTCAATAAAGTTATTTCTTTTGCTATTCTAAATCTTCATCTCTCTCTCTCTCTCTCTCTTTTTTTTTAACCGGTTAACTAGGGTCTAGCAAAGAGAGAGGAGCCATCTCTGTTCTCTATCAAGACTTTCTAAAACAGTATGGTTACCCTACTTGACAGACAGGGAAACTGAGTCCAAGAGGGTTAGGTGACTCACCCAATGAAGAAAAGATGGAACTTAAATTTGAACTCAGATTGTACAACCTTTAATGAAATAGCCTAAAAATGATGTTCAACTGTTTCCCACGTCCTACAAAGACAAGTTGAACTGGAAACTGAGCTGAGGGAGAACTGAGGAACTGGAAATATGAAGAAAGGGGAATGGACCCAGTGGATTTCCCCAGATGAATTCAATCTATCTTTATTCAGTTGGGAGATTATAGGTTATATAATCACTGCCACCGCCCCCTCCCCCCCAGATAAAGCAATCTCTTCCTTGATGGGATCCATACCTGGAAAACTTGAATCCCAGGGTGTTCAGATTTCTGCACAGCTGATTTCCCAGAATGTATTTAGGCAGGATCTGATACCCTGGACACAACCCCTCGACCTGGCACCATGGAGCTGAGAGAGGCCTTCACCATCTTTCTGGCACTCTGCTTGTCTTGTCTGCTCATCCTTATCGCCTGGAAATGGACCAGCAAAGGGGGAAAGCTTCCCCCTGGTCCCACACCAATACCTTTCCTGGGGAACCTGTTGCAAGTCCGTACTGATGCCGCTTTTCAGTCTTTCATGAAGGTGAGTCTATCTACTCTTCTCCTAGATCTGGAAGCAATTAATTCTATAGACAGATAATGTAGAAATTTCTGACTTCTCAAACACAGGCTCTTGGAAACACAACCTTAAATGTCTGGAATTCCAGAATCTGAAACTCTTGGAAACACAGAATCCTAGCATGTTAAACCTTAAGACTCTCACAACCTCGGGACTTTGGAATAACCTTACCTTCTATCCTTAAACACAAGAACACTTGCACTCTGTTGGTCTTTGAACTTTGAGACTCAGTGTCACGAAATCTTAGGATTCTAGAAATTTAGCACTTCAGAGGCCGCAGCATGAGGATCTTGGAGTTCCATCTCATCCAGGTCCGTCATTTTATAGATGCAGAAACCAAGCCTTGTGGCAGGGTTGGAGGATCTTTCCCAGGATGATAGAAGCCAAGTCTTCTGAACCTTGTCCTCAGTAGTCTTTCCAAGCCCAGAGCTCACCTTTATCTGTTAGTCCCACATTTCTATCTCCTTGAAATCTCCATCTCCTAAAATTCTTGTTGGTTTTTACTTGGTACTCCAATCAGGCCTCTCCTCTTCTGTCTTCCTTCACTCTCAGCTCAGGGAGAAATATGGCCCAGTCTTCACTGTGTACATGGGTCGCCGGCCGGTAGTTGGTTTATGTGGACATGAAGCAGTGAAGGAAGCCCTGGTAGACCGAGCCGATGAGTTCAGCGGCCGTGGAGAATTGGCTTCAATAGAGCGAAACTTCCAAGGTCATGGTAGGTAACAACAACAACAACAAAAATAAAAACAAAATGTAATCACAAAGTGTAATGTACTTCTATGTCCCAGGTTCTCTGATAAGTACTCTAAATGAATTATTGCAGTGACTCCTCTGAGGGAGCTATTAATGTCTTACTAATTTTGCAAATGAGGAAGTCGAGGGTGAGAGAGGTTAGATAATAACAGTAAGTGGTAGAACCATTTTATTTTGAACACAAACCATCTGACTCTAGAATATCTTCTGTGTTACTTGTGTTCTTATTTTTAATGAATTAGTGACACTCTTTGTATACTCACTCAAGCCCTCATAGCCAACCTTACATCTTATTTTCCTATATGTACATACACACCCAACCCACAAGTCTGTGCATCCTCCCTTTAGATAGATACCTTTCTAATGTTACCTACACATCCATCTCTATTTGCCCACATCCTTCAATTCCAAGCAGCCTCACAACATTCTTTTGATACTTCCATCCATCCATCTATCCCTATACTTTTCCTTCCACCCATCCATTTTTCCATTGATCCATACATCCACCAAAACAATCCATCCATTCATTAGACTTTCTATACAAATATCTTTCCATCCAATTGATCTATACATTTATCAATTAACTTTCCATTTACCCATCTATCCATCATTCCATCCATCCGTTCATTTATCCTTCCATCATTCATCCACCTATTAATCTTTCAATCATCCATACATCCTGCCAGCCATTTATCCATACATCTGAAACCACCCATCCATTAACCCTTCACCCATCCACTAAGTCTTTCATCCATCCATTCATCAGTCATTGCAGTCATAAACTCTTCCTCCCATTCACTAATCTATCAAAATCATTTCATTAAATTTCCAAATACTAATTCACCAATCCATGCATGTCTGGAAACTTCTAAATACTGCTTACTGCATGGTAACTCCTTTTGTGTAGGTATATTGATGTACAGGTGTGATCTTCTGTGTACACTTATGTGTTTATGTCTAGAGAATCCAAGTAGAACATAGAAAATAGAAGTAGTCTCCCCATTCTGGTGTACTCTATGCGGCATTCTATCTATATCTCCCTCCATATTCCTATGTATCCATCCATCCTATGCATCTATCCAGTTCCAGGTCTCTATGTTGTAAGAAACTCTCCTTGATCTCCCCCAATCACTACTAGCCTGATTTCCTTCACCTCAGTCCTGGACTGTTTTTGAGGTCCAGTAAGGAGGGAACTTTAGTCTCCCCATTAAGCCTGGGAGGTTGGAAGAGGCATCCCCAAGAGCAGAGTTTACAGCTGTCATATTCTGGCACCCTCCCAGTCCAGCACAGAGTTGGGCACAAAAAGGAGTGGAAGCGGAGCCTGACACTTAGATTCTGGCAGGTGTAGCTCTAGCTAATGGAGAACGACGGAGGATTCTCCGACGCTTCTCCCTGACCATTCTTCGGGACTTCGGGATGGGGAAGAGGAGCATTGAGGAGAGGATCCAGGAGGAGGCTGGCTTCCTACTAGAGGAATTACGCAAGACCAAGGGTATGGGGCCACAAGGGGGAGGGCTACAAGGGGACTGGGTGGTTGTAGAGAGCTCAGTCATGACAGGTGGGCCTTGGTGGGAGAAAGCTTTGGAATGAGAGAGGATGAAAAAGGAGGATTTTCTGAGATTTCCAGCCAGAGTCCATGTTAAAAGTTCAAATGGGCTTCCCTGGTGGTGCAGTGGTTGAGAATCCGCCTGCCGATGCAGGGGACACGGGTTCATACCCCGGTCCGGGAAGATCCCACATGCCGCTGAGCGGCTGGGCCCGTGAGCCATGGCCGCTGAGCCTGCGCGTCCGGAGCCTGTGCTCCGCAACGGGAGAGGCCACAGCAGTGAGAGGCCCACGTACCGCAAAAAAAAAAAAAAAATTCAAATGAAAGACCCCTAGGGATCACTTTTCCAGAGACTTGAATCAGTGGATCTTCAGGAGTTTTTGAGCTCCTGATATCACATGCAGACTTTGGCGATATGTGAGTTTGTGCCTTTTCCTGGTGACAGGATTAAATTTTATTACATCTATCTGTCTATCTATCTATCTATCTAGGTATATATTCACACATACACATACAAAAATACATAATTTTGGTAAAAACCGTGTAATGTAAAATTTTGCCAGCCTAACTATTTCTAAGTGTACAGTTCAGTAGTGTTACATATATTCACATTGTCGTGAAACACATTTTTAGAACTCCATGGATGCTAAATGGTCTGCATAAAGACTTTGAAAGTTCACGTATCCCTAGAAATTATTTGCAAAACTGCATTTTTCTGAATATATGCATTGTTTTAGAGAAACTGTCCCCAAATCCACTGACCTGACCAGCATCCTATTTTATAGATGGTGCAGCTGAGGCCAAGGGAAGGATTTTCCTAATAGCTCAGATGGAATCATTGGTAGAGATAGACACATCCAGCCATTCTTTTTTTTTTTTAATGTGTCCTTTACCACCACTTATTTCCCAAATGTGTGACTCTCCAGCACAAACAATTAAATACTAATAACAAAAAATAATGATTAAGCTCCACCAGCATTTTTTTTCAAGTTGTTTTTAATAAATTTATTTATTTATTTATTTTATTTTTGGCTGCATTGGGTCTTCATTGCTGCATGCGGGCTTTCTCTAAGTTGCGGCAAGCTGAGGCTTCTCATTGCAGTGGTTTCTCTTGTTGCGGAGCACGGGCTCTTAGGTGCACGGGCTTCAGTAGTTGTGGCTCACGGGCTTAGTTGCTCCGCGGCATGTGGGATCTTCCTAGACCAGGGCTCGAACCCACGTCCTCTGCATTGGCAGACGGATTCTTAACCACTGTGCCACCAGGGAAGTCCCTCCACCAGCATTTCTTGTGTTTACTACATGTCAGGCGCTGTGCTAAGTATTTCGCATGAATAATTATATTGAATTATCATGAACCCATGAAGTGGCTACTAAACAAACTTGCAGATTGGGAAATCTAGACTCAAAACACAAAAATGAAGTAACTAACAAATGCTGTTAAGCAGTTGAGTCGGGACTCATATCTGCAACTGAATGATTTCACATCCCATGTTCCTACTCATGGCCTCCAACTTCCATCACCCAGGGGCCCCCATCGAACCTACTTTCTTCCTGAGCTGCACTGTCTCCAATGTCATCAGTTCTGTCGTCCTTGGAAGCCGCTCTGAATATGAGGACGAGCAGTTCCTGAAGCTGCTGCAGATGATCAACGAGAGTTTCATCGAGATGAGCACACCCTGGGCCCAGGTGCCCACCAGCCACCACTCTGTCCTCCCCTAGCCTCAGTTAACTAAGCCCCTGCCTCTACCTCACTTAATCCTCCCCGCAATCCGGGGAGGCAAATATCAAAATGTCCTGGGTCTCCAAGAAGCAAAGAGCCTCATGCAAGCAATTCTCAGACCCAATGCTGGATGTTGAGCCCATGCTGGCCTCTGGTGCCCATTGTTGACAAATCCCCTTTGCTTATTCCCCACAGTTATATGACATGTATTCTGGAATCATGCAATATTTGCCAGGAAGACACAATCGCATCTACTACTTGGTAGAGGAGCTCAAGGACTTCATTGCCTCCAGGGTCAAGATCAATGAAGCATCCCTTGACCCCCAAAACCCTCGAGACTTCATTGACTGCTTCCTCATCAAGATGCACCAGGTACCTCTTCCTCTTCCCCCAATCCTTTCCTCTCATCTCCCCAATCCCTACCGCCTACAACTTTAAACTCATCTGTAAACATACTGATGACAAAACAGCAAGTATTGTTTCACATGGTTTACTTTTATTTATAGATGAGATATAGAAACTGTAAACGCATAAACTCTTACACTCTTAAACTTTGAATCTAAAAATTCTAAGAACATGGAAACTTAAAATCTTACACCTTTCTAATCCTATATTCTAGAGACTTACAAATATAGAAAAGTAGAATGAGTCTTTAGAGTCTTAGAATTGGCGGAGCTTAAACACTTAAAGTCTACACTTTTTTTTTTTCTTTTTTTTTTTTGGTACGCGGACCTCTCACTGTTGTGGCCTCTCCCGTT
>NC_041230.1:10919559-10923003 GCF_002837175.3 Physeter macrocephalus
CTCACGGGCCCAGCCGCTCCGCGGCATGTGGGATCTTCCCGGACCGG
Organism: Physeter macrocephalus; assembly: GCF_002837175.3. Classification (NCBI taxonomy): domain Eukaryota; kingdom Metazoa; phylum Chordata; class Mammalia; order Artiodactyla; family Physeteridae; genus Physeter; species Physeter macrocephalus. Next base: position 10,919,607 of record NC_041230.1, read on the forward strand.
GGCACGAACCTGTGTCCCCTGCATCGGCAGGCGGACTCTCAACCACGGCGCCACCAGGGAAGCCCCTAAAGTCTAAACTTTTGAGTTTAAAGTTAAAAGTTTAAAGTCTTGGATATGTAGCAATTTAGAAGCTTAATACCTCTATATCATGGATACTTAGAATTTTAGAAATTTATATTTTTTTATTGTAGAACCTCTGTACTAGGCAGTTTTAAATTATGTTACCCTAATGTCCTAGAACTTTCAAAGGCAATATCCTGTCAACTTTCTGACAAAGCAAACTCTACTTTTTTCTCCTTCATTCTCCCCACTGTTCACTACACTTCAACTATACCGGCAACTATGCTGGCCTTCTCTTTGTTTTTTCTCACCCGGCACACTTTGTGGTTCCACGCCAGGCACACTTCTGCCTCAGGACCTTTGCTCTGGCTGTTTCCTCTCCCAGATACTCACCTGGTTCACCCATCTTTTGTGTTTTCACAAAGCCCTACCTTATACACAGGGAGAAAATAAGATAGAGGCAGAGCAGGGTGATTCTATTTATTATCCCTGTCATTTTCAGGATAAAAACAATCCCCACACGGAATTCAACCTCAAGAATTTGGTCCTCACCACTCTCAACCTCTTTTTTGCTGGCACTGAGACTGTGAGCTCTACGCTACGCTATGGGTTGCTGCTAATGATGAAGCATCCTGAGGTAGAAGGTGAGCATCCACCTGAGCCGCTTATCTGGTAACTCTCATTTCCAACAAGAAAGAAGACATCATCTTGAAACCTGAGAACCCTACAGCTTTAGACTCGTCACACTTTAGAAACTTAGGATGTGTAACCTCAGAATCTCTGGCTTGGAAGGCCGTTTAATTTAATCTTCTGCTTGGTGCCTGTAATAGTTTATGCAGTAAATTATGAGAAACTTAGCTTAAAACGTAAATCTATTATCTTACTGTTCTGGAGTTCAGAAGTTTAAATAGGCTTTCATTGGATCGAATCAAGGTAGATCTGATTCCTTGCTTTTTCCAATTTCTAAAGCTGTATTCCTTTCATTCCTGGGCTCACGATTTTTCCTTCGACTCCAAAGCCAGCAGCATAGTGCCCTCAAGTCTCTCTTTGCTTCCGTTGTCACGTCTTCTCTGACTCTGACCCTTCTGCCTCCTTCTTATATAGACATTTGTGATTACATGTGGGGCCAGCCTGGATTACTCAGGATAATCTCCCCATCTCAAAATCCTTAATTATATCTGCAAAGTGCCCTTGGTCATGTAAGGTAACATTCACAGGTTCCAGGGGCTAGGAGGTAATATCGGGTTTTTTTTTTTTTTTTTTTTTGGCCACACCACGCGGTATGCAGGATCTTCCCCAACCAGGAATCGAACCCGTGCCCCCTGCATTGGGAGCCGGAGTCTTACCCACTGGACCACCAGGGAAGTCCTGGAGGCAATACTTTGATGGCCATTATTTAGCCAACTATAGTGCCAGAATCAAATAGAATCCATCACCAGTAAATTGCAATCTGGTCTGGTTGGGTAACTCCAGTAATGAGAAACTCATTACTCACCCAAGGAAAATCCCCAGTTTTGGTCCCTTTCCCTTCTTTTTTTTTTGTTTTTTAAATTAATTAATTTATTTATTTTTGGTTGCGTTGGGTCTTCGGTGCTGCGCGCAGGCTTTCTCTAGCTGCGGCGAGCGGGGGTTTCCCTTCATTGTGGTGCGCAGGCTTCTCACTGTGGTGGCTTCTCTTGTTGCAGAGCACGGGCTCTAGGCACCTGAGCTTCAGTAGTTGTGGCACGTGGGCTCAGTAGTTGTGGCTTGCAGACTCTAGAGCGCAGGCTCAGTAGTCATGGCGCACGGGCTTAGTTGCTCCACGGCATGTGGCATCTTCCCAGACCAGGGCTCGAACCCGTGTCCCCTGCATTGGCAGACGGATTCTTAACCACTGCACCACCAGGGAAGTCCCCCCTCTCCCTTCTCATGCAGTTCAAGACAACAAATTTCTCTTGTTACAGATAATGGGAGAGAATAACTTGTTTCCACTCAAACTCATCTAGTCCCTCCTTCATTGTCCAAGTTGTCTTTTACAATCTAAATCATCAGATATTTAATGGACATCGTCTATGTGCTAGGCACTATCCTAATTACTGGCATACTGGATTTTATGTAAAACTTACAACCCTATGAGCTTGTTAGACCGTCACGTCCATTTTGAAGATGAAGAAACAGAGGCTCAGAAGGTAAAGTCATTTGCCCCAAGATCACTCATCCAGGAAGTGCAGAGAGGAGTAACGGCACCAATAGTGTTCTTAATCACTGTCACATCATTGTTGTCATTTGCTTCAGTCCTGTCCTCGTTACCTATTTCCCATCCTGTCAAAAATCTGTGCATGGCAGCCCAGCTGGGACCAGGACACTGCCCTGAGCATCAGCCTTCCATGGTTCCTCAGTGTTTTCAAGATAAAGATCAAATGTCCCAGCTGACATGCAAGGCTCCACTCCTGCCTCTTGGTCTGATGAGTGTTTATCAGCCCCACCAATTCTTATCCTTGTCAGGTGTTAAGAATAAAGAGACAGCCCGAATGCACATGGCCAGCACCCTCAAGGTCCACACGTGCTGAAGATACAAACCCACAACCCAACCCTGGTCTCTAGAAACACCTCCTGCATCATTGTCTGTTATGTCTTCTGGTCTCTTCCAGCCAAGATCCACGAAGAGATTGACCAGGTGATTGGACCACACCGGATCCCAAGTGTCGATGGCCGGGCCAAGATGCCCCACACAGATGCCGTGATCCATGAGATACAGAGACTGACAGATATCGTGCCCATGGGTGACCCCATCATGTCATCCGGGACACTCATTTCCGAGGCTACCTTCTGCCCAAGGTAGATTGTACCTTCGTTGTCACTCCTCCCTCCACTGCGCCCCTCTCTCCTCTTCATTCCCTACCATACTCCATACGTCATACTCCAGCACTGATTTCTCCTAACTGCCCCCATATTCATCCCAGGGCACCGACGTGTTTCCTCTGCTTGGCTCAGTCCTCAAAGACTCCAGTTACTTCCGCTACCCAGATGCCTTCCATCCCCAACACTTCCTGGATGAGCAGGGCCGCTTCAAGAAGAATGAAGCCTTTGTGCCTTTTTCTTCTGGTAGATCTGAGTCCCTATACCACCACCACCCCTGCAGAAGCATGCTAGATATACCCCGCAACCACTGGTCTGTATTTGACATTCAGGTTTGAATGGGAAGTTGAATGCTATTTCATAGAATCATACAATCCTAGAATCCCAGAATTCCAGAATGATGGAATATTAGAACCATTGACTCTGATAATTAGAAAAGTAATAGCACTGGGCTTCCCTGGTGGCGCAGTGGTTGAGAGTCCGCCTGCCGATGCAGGGG
>NC_041230.1:10923153-10980515 GCF_002837175.3 Physeter macrocephalus
GCGGCTGGGCCCGTGAGCCATGGCCGCTGAGCCTGCGCGTCCGGAGCCCGTGCTCCGCAACGGGAGAGGCCACAACAGTGAGAGGCCCGCTTACCGCAAAAAAAAAAAAAAAAAGAAAAAAAAGAAAAGTAATAGCACTAAACAGCGGTCAGCATATTTTTTCCAAGGACCAAATAGAAAATATTTTAGGTTTTGCTGGCCATATGGTCTCTGTGTGAACTGTGCAATCTGCACTACTCAGCTCCACCATTGTACTACAAAAGCAACCATAGACATTCATACATAATGAGCATGTCTGGGGAATTCTCTGGTGGTCCAGTGGTTAGGACTCCGAGCTTCCACTGCATGGGGCCCGGGTTCGATCCCTTCTCGGGGAACTAAGATCCCGCAAGCCACACAGCGCCGCCAAAAAAAAAAAAAAAAAAAAAAAGAGCATATCTGTGATGGATGCCAAAGAAAACTATAGACATATAGACAATAAAATTTGAATTTTGCTTCAAATTCGTGGATCCTTTAGAACCATTCATTCCATGCTAGAATCTGTTGGAATTTGAGCCATCAGAGGAGTAGCTTCCACGTATTGAGCCCCTATAAGTGGAAGATCCTAGCAGAGCATTAACTATAGAAACCAGCTGCATCTTTATAATAACCCTAAAAAGTGGGTGTTATCATGACCCCAGAGATGCTGAGGAGGCAGCTGAGGCGGAGGGGTGGTGGGACCGGAACACTCTCGCTGCTCCCATTATCCCGTGCAGCTCTGACCCTCCCTCCCGCCCTCCTCTATGCCCACAGGAAAGCGCATCTGCCTGGGCGAGGCCATGGCCCGCATGGAAATCTTTCTCTGCTTCACCTCCATCCTTCAGAACTTCTCCCTACGCTCGCCGGTGCCACCCGCTGACATCGATGTCACGCCCAAGGTCTCGGGCTTTGGCAACATCTCACCGACCTATGAGCTCTGCCTCACGGCCCGCTGAGCGCCCCCTGTTGGATGTGGCAGGAACCGTCGGAGAACAGAGCCCTGCCCACGTGTCCACGCGCACCCAACCTCTTCATCTTCCTAAATTCTCACAAGGGTCCTAAGAGAAGGCACTATTACACTGTCAAGGGACACAGGTCAGCGAGGTTCACCCAGAAATAGGGAGCTGTGTATCTTCTACATCCAGCAGAAAAGCAATGCCCTGTCCAAGACTTTGGCAAAGGCTTGCAGATTTTAAGTTCATTTGCTCACCTCCAGCTAGGTTTCTGACTGTACCAAATTCTTGTTGTAGACTCCATACCTTTATGTTGTTCCTTTGACTTTTCCCTGATAAAGACCAAAGGCAGCCAATGAAGAATAAGCATAATAAAATTTTTCAATGGTATAGTGCATTAGAAAAGCAGAGTAGGGAAATGGGCTAGAGAATTCCAGAATTGGAATTTTCAGTTGGTGGCATGGGTGGTTTCACAAGGCAGTGAGAAGCAAGCTGTGCAGATATCTGGGAAGGGAGTGTTCCTGGCAGAACAATTCAGAAGAGCAGAGTCACAAGGCAGAAGACTATGTGTGTGTGCATCAATCCACAAGGAGACACGTGGCTGGAGTAGAGGAGGAAATGAGAGAGTAGGAGTGAATGAGATGAGGCAAAGGGTTAAAGGGCTGGATTGTGTGGGGCCTCGTGGCCTTTGGTGAGGACCTGAGCGAGATGGAGGTCTTTGGGAAGGTTGGTGAACATAGGGTGACATGTATCGACATGTTCTAAATGGCTCGCTCTAGTAATTATACAATGAATAAACTGAGGGAGGGAGGGAGGATAAAATCAAGGACCAATTAGGAAGCTACAACAAGCAGTGATGTTGGCTCAGACACTGCAGAACCAGTGGAGGTGGGGAGAAGATGATGATTTGGGATTTATTATGATGCATGAGCTTGCAGGGTTTGCTAATGTATTGAACACAGGGCATGAGTGAAAGACGGGTTTCAGGTATCACTCTAGGGATAACAGCTCATGTTTTATAACTTCTTTCTCAACATGACACCTCCCAGAGACTCCCAAGTCCCCTAACAGTCAAGGTTCCTATTTTTAATCAACGTAAAATGTCCTTGGCTACTTTAAGTAGAAAAGTCTGCTAGCTACTGGAAGGTGATTGGTTAGCTCACAAAATCAATAGGAATTCTGGAAAGCTAGGATAAGAATATGAGTAGGAAAAAAAAAAGAGCTGTGCCAGGAGAACATCAGCCAAGGTGATGACCAGAACCATCCAGCTAGGGGCAGCTGCTGCCACTGCCACCCCACCCAATCCCCAGGCATTGAACACTACTGCTTTGGGACTCTTGACCCATTGAAGCCACTGTGGACAACTTCCTAATTGTGTCTCTGTTTTTGTGTCACTTCCTCCAGCAAGAGTCAAAGTTCCCAGCAGGATGATCCAGTTAGCCAAGCCACAGTCAGAATGTGGTGAGGAAGAATTAATGGTACCCCTTCAGCTGCTGTGGTGGGAGACAAAGACTTTCCCCTGACGAAGAGTCACACAATATGGGATTGTCTAAAATTGGAAGAGTTTTGAGACTGGGTATGTGATAAAGAACAAATGCCATGATGGACAGTATGTAAATTGAGTCCTTCAGGAAACAGAGGTTTAGACAGAGCTGGGAGTGCATCATTTTATTGGGGGCTAATGTGTGGGAAAGACAAAAGAGGAAGAAAGCAGAGTGGGTCAGGAAAAGTCTTCAGACCAGGATACAGATCTGACACCCGTGAAAGGAAAGAAGGGAGGGAGAAGAGTTGGGCAGTGAGAGACTAGGACCACCATGGAGAGTCACCTAATGGGTACCTCTGTAGTGAAGATTGCTGTTAGGGGTGTCTCACGTTGGACAAGAAATGGCCATGCCTTGTACCCACCTTCACTTTTATTGATGAGGAGAGTCAATTAGAAACTTCCTAGAAATTCCAAGAGCTATAAGGCACCGTAGTCATTCAACGCACATCCCTATTCTAAATGGGGCCCTGTGGAAGGAACTGATGCCATAATGGCGACCAGGATAGATTCATTCAGTGACCACATGGGGCTCACAGTGAAGTGAAGAAGACAACATCTCTGGACAGTGACAGCAAGAGTAGCCAGGGCTCTGATGAAAGGACAGGATAGTGTCGAAGGCTATGATGGAAGAAGAGAAGCCCAGGGGTTTGGGGTGACACCAGATGGTATGAGCAAGTTTTGAGAGAGTTGATAGCCCTCTTATTTCCTTGGAGTAAATTCTTCTCAGAAATTAGGTGAATCAATTGTCTTGATACTTTCACTGGTAGGAAGAACACATCAGGATATATGAGTCAGAGAGGACATTTTCTTTACTTTTTTTTGGCTTTTAAAAAGGTTTTATTGGGATATAATTCACATGTCATAAAATTCACCCACTTAAAGTGTATAATTAAATGTTTTTTGATACATTCACAGATAGGTGCAATCATCACTGCAGTCGATTTTGGAACATTTTCATCACCTCAAAAATAAACCTCGAGCTTCCCTGGTGGCGCAGTGGTTGAGAGTCCGCCTGCCGATGCAGGGGACGCGGGGTCGTGCCCCGGTCCGGGAGGATCCCACATGCCTCGGAGCGGCTTTCAATTGTATGGATATACCATATTTTGCTTATCCATTTTTCTGTTAATGGATGTATTAGCTTGCTAAGACAGGTATTTTCCTAGGTACCATATCAAAGTATCACAAACTGAGTGGCTTTAAAAAAAAAACCAGAAACTTTGGCCATGGCTCAAGACTTGGCTCCTGAAAATAATCCCCACTGGCCTTCAAAGTCAAATGTTCTGGGGGCTCATCTTCCTGCTGCAGGACCCCCTGGCTGGGGAGCCCAATGTGGGGTTTGGAACCCCTCGGTCCTTGGCAGGAATCTCTACAATTGTAATTGTCCTCCTGTTTGTGGGTTGCCCACCTGGAGGTATAGGTCTTGACTATGCTGCATCTCTGCCCTTCCTACCCACGTCATTGTCGTTCCTTCCACGTCATTGTGGCTTCAGGTCTTTCTCATCAACAGTTGCTCTGTAAATAGTTGTAATTTTGGTGTGCCTGTGGGATGAGGTGTGCTCAGGGTCTTCCTGCTCTGCCATCTTGGCCACTTTAGCAGGTGTTCTATTAATAGCTGCTAAATAAATGAACCACGTGTCCAAATTTTTTTTTCCATTTCCCAGTCCTACTCTGAATAGTCTCTCCTCTTAAGAGCATAGCTTTTCTAACACTCTCTCCAATGAAAGTTATTCATTCAACCACCTCCAATGAGTCTCAGGGTCAGAATTAGGGTCAATACCTCTTATGTCTCAATACCATTTTGACATCCTTGAGCACAGATATAACAGGTGTTTTTAAATTTTTGTCTGCTAAATTCCAACATTAGGGTCATGCTAGGGTTGTTCTCCATCAATTTCCTTTTCTCTTGAGTGTGGTTATATTTTCCTGTATCTTCATATGCCTAGTAATTTTGGATTTTATCCTGGATATTGCAAGTGGTACATTGTAGAGACTCTGGATTCTGTTATGTTCTGCTGAAGAATATTGACTTATTTTGTTTTGTTTTCAGGGAGCAGTTAATTTGACTGAACTCAAAGGCTCAGCTCTGAAATCTTATTTCAGTTCTTTTAGCCTTGGCTGACACCGCTTGGAGTTTTCCAGCACATAAATAGTTCAACAATCAGTCAGAAATTTGGACAGAGTTTATACATAGAATTTGGGGCTCCCCCTCTCTGTCTCTCTCCTTTTTTGAGATTCTACCACCACTACCACCAGGTGTTTTAATCACCCTAAACTCTGTTCTCTGGTTCTTCAAGTCAGAAAAATTCCAATGTTTCTATCTGTGTTTTAGCCACCTCCACGGCACCTTCCAGGGCTTGCCTTCAGGCCAAAATGTATAATAAACAGGAAATTCTCTTCCTCTAGCTCCCTTCAGTATCTGCCTGCTTTATTCACTTTTCAGCAATTTCAGGGAATTGGGGTTTTTTAAAATGTTTTATTCTGAGTTTATAGTTGTTATTTTCAGGATACTTGTCCCTATAGAAGCTACTCACCCATAACCAGAATCAGAAACTCCTCAGAGCACGTCTAGAGTATGACCACTCCATCCACTTATAAAAATTCTTCCTTTTTTGAGTCTGCCTCCTTCTTCCCTGTCATCTAGCAAACTTTCCCCCGTCTCTCTACTCCAAGACCTGACATTCTTCTGAGAAGGAGCCACTTCAGTGGCCATGGGCATGAGCTGTCCAAACAATCAGACAAAAGGAAACTTGACTTTGTTCTCTTCTTTGGCCTTCTACTTCACTGCATTCCAGCCAACACTCCCACCAGCCCTACCCTAATCCTTGTCATCACTGAAATCTGAAACACAAACATGTCACTCCCTGACCAAACCCCTTGTTCTCTAGGCTCACTCACCATTTCACTGCCAATAGCCTGGGTGGTAACACTGGTTGAGCAGGTCTTTGATTAATGTTCCAAAGAATATAAAAAAATAAAAGGTCAAGTCTCCTCCCTATTAAGAGACCGTTTAAATATACATTTTTAACATTTTGGAATGCTTTGTTTCAGGCTTACAAGGAAGTTTTTCAAAAACCACAGGCTATCAAGGACAGTTTTCTGATGGTTCATAAAGAAGAAAAGGTGGAGCTTGGCAGTCTAGAGTGGTGGTGAAGAGCATGAAATTTAGAGTCAGTCACAGGAGGCCATGTTCAGGCTCTACCTTTATTGCCTGTGAAACCCAAAGCAACTCACTTCCAACTCTTTGGACCATACTTAACTCATTTGCAAAATGGGGATGAAAAAAGCGACACCATAGGCTTGCTATGAGGACTTTAATAAAATCACACTCATTAAAAACTTCACACAGTAAGATGCTAAGTTCAATGAATGATATCACTATTGCAGTACTAGTATTTAAATTTAAAACAAGAAGGCTAACTTAAGATTCTCATTTGGGGAATTCCCTGGCAGTGCAATGGTTAGGACTCCATGCTTTCACTGCCAAGGGTGTGGGTTCAGTTCCTGGTCAGAGAACTAAGATCCCACAAGCAAGCTGCACGGTGCGAAAAAAAAAAAAAAAAAAGAAAGAAAAAAAGATTCTCATTTGGAAATTTGTTGGAACTAGTTAGAGGTGGTGGTTTCTCAACACGGTGAATGTACCAAATGCTGCTGAACATTTTATGGTGTATAAATTTCACTTCAATTTTTTATTTTATTTTATTTTTTGTGGTATGCGGGCCTCACTCTGTTGTGGCCTCTCCCGTTGCGGGGCACAGGCTCCGGACGCGCAAGCTCAGCGGCCATGGCTCACGGGCCCAGCCGCTCCGCGGCATGTGGGATCCTCCCAGACCGGGGCGCGAACCCGGTTCCCCTGCATCGGCAGGCGGACGCGCAACCACTGCGCCACCAGGGAAGCCCTTCAATTTTTTAAAAAAAGATTCTCATTTGGACAGGGTCATACATTTCAGGCACACTTGTGGGCATGAGCCAGGTTTTTCCTAAGAGTTTTGGGTCAGGCTAGGGGGTAGAGGATAGAGAGTTAATTGATAAGGTTGGGACAGGGAGCAGTGAGGTGTTACTGTGAAATATACCTGTTCTGTTCCAACCATCTCACATATCCAAGACCTGGCTTGGACCGCCCTGCTCTCTTCCCTTACCTGTGAACTCATCCCACAAGACCCAGTTCAAATGACACCTCCTCTACCAGGCCTTCCCAATCCTCAACCCTAAGTAGTAATTTATTACTAATAATTACTAATTAAAACTAATGGCATCATTGAGGACTTTAATTTATCCAGGTCTGCTCTCCCACTAGTCTAAGAAATCCCTAAGAGCAGGGACTATGCCATAGTTCAACATGTCCAAAGTTGAGCTCGTTTTCTCTTGCCTCAGACCTGCTCTTGACCTGTGTCCCCAAACCAATAAACAACACTACCGTCTCTCCCCAACACTAGCCTCCTCCCTCACTGCAGCAAAGTCAACATATAACCAAGTAAGAATTAGTTCTTCCTTTCATATCTTTCTCCAGCCCACCCTCTCTCCCCATCCCCATGGTCCTGTCCTCTCTCACCTGTAGAAGTCACTTCCTCTTCTCTTGGCTTATGGTCTCATCTCCAAAAATCCGAAGAATCTTTCTGAAACACAAATCTGACCATTTTGTTCCCCTGCTTAAAAGCCTTCTGTGACTCCCCGTAGCTTCAGGACAGAGTCCAAACTCCCCCAACCCAGTTGCATATGGTCCACCAGATCGGACACCTGCTCATGGCTCCAGACTCACCAGTGAACATGGCCCCAGATCTCTGTGCTCTAACAAGCTCTCAACCATGCTCCACAGGCCTCTGGCCTTTATACAAGCTGATTCCTCTGCCTGGAACTCTCCCTCCCTACTCTCCCTATCCTTCCATGGAAAAATTCCTACTGAGCTCTCTAGTGGTTTACCCAGAACCTACAAGGTTGAATCAGGTGTCCCAGCCCTGAGCCCCGCCATCTTGACCTTGACCCCTCTGCCTGGGCCTCCTCATCCCAGCACTATCCATTCTGAGCTGTCATTGGCTGGTGACTGATCTGTCTCCCCCTCTGGAGTGAGCGCTCCATGAGGGCAGGTCCCAGGGCTGTCTTGGTCACCCCTGTGCCCTCAACATCACCCAGCACAAGCTGGCATGAAGTAGGGGGTTCAGTAAACACTGGTTGACAATGTTGGACCAGAGTCATAGGAGAGGAAAGGGGAGTTTTAAAGATTCAGTATCAGGGTCCTGGCCAGGAAAGACCACATCTTGGGGTGTGCTCCTTGACCGTCAGAACCTGTAGGGAAATGCATCTCGGTATGTGAGATCTGGGTACAGGGCCAGTTCAGAGTAGAGGCTGCTCTAACCACTCCCACTCGTCTCCATCAGATCAGCGAGCGCTGTGGCCCTGTGTTCACGGTCCACCTGGGGCCCTGGCGGGTCGTGGTGCTGGGTGGATATGACACTGTGACGGAGGCTCTGGTGGACCAGGCTGAGGAATTCAGTGGACGAGGCAAGCAGGCTAACTTCAGCTGGCTCTTCAAAGGCTATGGTGAGGGGGACCTCGGAGCGGGGCTGGAGCAGGGGGGTGTGGTCAGGCAGACTTGACGGCTTCGGTGCCCCCAGCCTTCGTCTCCTGACTTCCTCTGGCATTCTCTGTCCCCATCCCTGTTCATTTCCCCCCACCCCCCCACCCCCGTCTCTAATTTGTCTTAGCATTTCTTTTTTTTTTTTTTTTTTTTTTTTGCGGTACGCGGACCTCTCTCTCACTGTTGTGGCCTCTCCCGTTGCGGAGCACAGGCTCCGGACGCGCAGGCTCAGCGGCCATGGCTCGCGGGCCCAGCCGCTCCGCGGCACGTGGGATCTTCCCGGACCGGGGCACGAACCCGCGTCCCCTGCATCGGCAGGCGGACTCTCAACCGCTGCGCCACCAGGGAAGCCCTGTCTTCGCATTTCTGCATCTCTATTTCTCCCTGCCTCTCTCTCCTCTATCTCCCTGTTCTCTTTCACTAGATGTCTCTTCTTTCTCTGTATCTCTTAGAAGCTCTTGGGACTCCTGCTTTGGAACCCTGGTCCTCTATCTCCACATGCCTTGTTGTCTTTTTCTCCTTTTCAACTTCTGTGCTTCCGCAGGCTTCCCTCTCCTTCCCTCTCTCTCTTCTTTCTTAGTCTTAGAATCTCACTTTATTTCTGTTTCCAAATTCTCATGCCTCCATCTCCTGGTAACAGTCTCTCCTCCTCCCAGACCCTGTTTCTCTCTCCTTATTTTTCTCTCTTCTCCAGCTCAGTTTGAGAATCCTTCACAATTGTTATATCCGCCTCCCAGATCTCCAAGTATCTCACTTCCCCTCCTTCCCTCCTCTGTCTCTTTCTCTTCCTGTGAGTGTCCCTGTATCTCTCTTTTCTCGGTGTATCTTTCCTGCCTCTCTCCTTCTCATTCTGTTCTTGCAACTCGGCCTCTATCTCTTTCTGCGTTTCTCTGAGTTGTATGTCTCTCTCTGTCTCTGTCTCTCTCTTGCTCCCCGCCCACCCCCCTCCCTCCCTCCCTCCCCTGCTTCCTCCCACCCTCTTTCCCTCCCTCCCCAGCCCTCCCCTGCCCGCTCAATGTCCCACTCGCTCTCTCTCTGCCCACCTTGCTCTCGCTCTCCGGGCCAGGCGACTGGTCTGGGCCGACTCCTACGCTCCCTCGGCAGGCTTGGCGCTCGGCAGCTGGGAGCGCGCCGAGCAGCTGGGAGCGCGCCGAGCACCTCCGGCGCTTCTCCACCACCGCACTGCGGGACTTCGGCGTGGGCGAGCGCGCCGTCGAGGAGCGCATCCAGGGGGAGGCGGACCTCCTCATCGAGGCCTGCCGGGGCACGCGCGGTGAGTGGGGGGACCCCGGAGAGCGCGAGGAGGAGGAGGAGGAAGGCAGCCGGCACCGACACACGCATTCTGGCCCCGGAAGGGGTCCAGGCAAAGGACGTCCGGCCTCCCAGCTCTGGGGTCTGAGGCTGGAAGTCTGGCTCAGCACTTCCGTGCCCTCCTCAAATTCGCAGACTGGCATCAGACCGCCAAGCTGACTCTCCCCCAAATCCCTGTCTCTCCCCAACCCCACCCCATCCCCCAGGCGCCTTCCTCGATCCCACCTTCTTCCTGAGCCGAACCGTCTCCAGTGTCATCAGCTCCGTCGTCTTCGGGGGCCGCTTTGACTACGAGGACAAAGAGTTCCTGTCACTGCTGCGTATGATGCTGGGAAGCTTCCAGTTCACAGCTACGTCTACCGGCCAGGTAACCTGTCCCAGCCTGGCTCCACCATGCCTCTACCTCAACCTGCCAACTGCTCCTCCACACCAAGACAGGTGCCCCAAACTCCCATCCTCCAACAGACAGGATCCCCTCAAAACCAGCCCCCCACTCTTGGACAACTGAACAGTTGCACCAGAACCCGGGACAGGTGCCCAATACTCAGTCTCCAAGCACACCTGGATATCTCGAAAGATGCTCCCCCCACCAAAAAAAAAAAAAAAGAGTGAAACAAAATAGACACTGCGGGCAAGATACATGTGCTCAACCCAGCTTTCTCTTCTCACCAGCGCAAGTGTCCTCACCCCAACTTACCTTAATATCTAACAGATGCTCCCTTTTAAGATAGTCTATCTTTCCATCTGAATTTCTTAACACCTGGACAAGAGATCACCTCAGCCCACTTCCTGACTACCTGAACACCTGGTGCCGGAAAATTCAGCCCACCAAAATCATTTGTTATCTACACAGGTGTCCCAAACCAGCCCACTAGAATATCTAGACAGTGCCCCCTACCCAGCTCGCTTAAATATCTCAACATTTAGACAGGTACCCCAAACCAAGACCTCGAAACATGTAAACACCTGGACAGATTGTTCCCCAAACACCCACATAAGTGTCTTCCAGCCCAGCTCACTCAAATACCTACAGAAGTGCCCCCTATTGGCCCATTTGAATATATGAACACCTGAACAGGTATCTCCCCGCTTTAACACCTGCACAGCAGCCCCACTTTAATACCTTAACACCTGTACAGAAGCCCCCAATCCAGATTCCCTAAATATCCACACAGTTGTTTCCCACTGAGACCACCTGAATGCCTAAACACTTAGGTGACCCCCCCTTCCAAGTCCCACCTAAATAGCTAAGCACCTGGACAGGTGTCCCCCAACCCAACCTCACCTGAATATATGAACACCAGATGTATGCTCCAATCCAGCATCACCTGAACATCTGAAACCTGGATATGTGTCCCAGTCCATCTCACTTTAATTCTTGGACAGGGTCTCTCACACTTAACTCGTGTGAAAACTTAGATATCTATTCCCATCCAGCCCCATCGAAATACCTAAACATCTGGGTAGGTGCCTTTAACCCAGTGCCTTCCTTGCCCTGCGACAGGTCCGACTCCCATTGGGTCCTGAGCACTGACAGCTGTCCTTCCCTTCCCTTTTTCTCTCCCCACCCTCAGCTCTGTGAGATGTTCTACTCAGTGAAGAAACACCTGCCAGGGCCCCAGCAACAGGCATTTAAGGAGCTGCAGGGGCTGGAGGACTTCATAGCCAAGAAGGTGGAGCAGGACCAATGCACTCTGGATCCCAACTCCCCATGGAACCTCATCGACCCCTTCTTCATCCGCGTGCAGGAGGTACACGCCAGCAGCCAGTAAGGAGAGGTCCAAAGCCAAGCAGAGGGTAAGCAGGCTGGGGGCGGGGTGTGGAGAACAGAGACCCATTGAAATCACCCCCCATCCTAATAATTCTCATAATCCCCATTATAATTAACCATCACTGTTCCATCTACTGAGCCCTTGTCCACAGACAGGACTTGTGCATGCAAATCATAATAGCGAGCATTTCTACAACACTGCCACGTGCCAGGCACTAATTTAAGTGCTTTACGGTATCCACCTATTTAGCACGTATGACAGCTCTTGGAGTAGGCTCTCTATTATGACCCCGATTTTACAAATGAGGAAATTGAGGCCCAGAGAGTATAAGTGCCCAGTCTGAGGTCACACAGCGAGGAAGCAGTGGACCCTAGCTCAGACCCTTCTCTGACTCTAAGGCTGGTGCTTTTCACCACCGTGCACTCACCTTTCATTTCCTGCTATCAGATACACCTGCGTGGACAGGGGACCTGGCTTTACTATGCAACAGTGGAGCGTCCCCACCACCATCTGGATGTCAGTCTCCCTTCTATGCCCACCCAGCCTGAAGGGATCTCCCACCCACTCCCTGTGACCCCGCACCCCGTTCCCCTTAGAAGCTTCCCAGCCCCGTCCCACTCCTTCAAATACTTTCCCAACTACCGTGTCCCTTCCACCTTCCCACTCAGAGACTCCTGAATCCCATATCTCCCCAGACCTCTTGCCTCAGGGAATATGAACCCTATGTCCCCCCCCAAATTCTTGTCTCAAGAGACATAACCCCCTTGTTCCCCCAACCTCCTGCCTTGGGAGACATGAACTGCATGTCCATGAAACCTTCTGCCCCAGGAGACACAGAGCCCATGTTCCTCAAACTTCCCTTCTCAGGGGACACGAACCCCATGGCTGCCAAACTTCCTGTCTCGGGCCCATGAATCTCATGTCCCCCAAATCTCCTCCCTCAGAGGACCCCAACTCCCTCCTACCTCCCTTCACCTAGGTCACACAAACGCCCCCTCCACCCCCAGGTGCTTTCAGCACACCCATCCCCCACTCCACCTTATCAAAGTCCCCTCCCTCCTCCCAGCCAGGGCGCCAAAGTGTTCCCTATGCTGGGCTCCATGCTGAGAGACCCCAAGTTCTTCTCCAACCTGCGAGATTTCAACCCCCAGCACTTCCTGGATGAGAAGGGGCAGTTTAAGAAGAGTGATGCTTCTGTGCCCTTCTCCATCGGTAAGACACACTGCCAAGCCAACACCAGCTGGGGCCTCCTTCATCTCTAAGGTGTAACCTAGGATCTTTCTCCAACGTGGAAGTCCCTCTCACCATATACCCTGGAGCCAACCAGCTGCAACCCCCATAACTACCAAGAACCTGGGCCCAGGCAAAAGAAAAGGGATGATTGTACCCATTTCAGAGATGGGGAATATCATGGCCCAGAGTGAGTCAGAGACTTGTCCAAAGTCACTTAAATTCTTCAGATCCCTAGAAAGGCGATGGCACAGCAGCCATATTTGAGTGTGTATTTGAGGAGAAGGGGCACCTAAAGTTCCCATTGCTACAGCCCGTTTTGCTTCACCGCACCCCATGTTCTAGGGAAACAGGCTCAGAGAGGAGTAGCAACGTCTCTGAAAGTCTCTCAGGCCTCGATATTGCAGCCCGTCCTCCCTGGGAGAATACAGCTGGGGGTCGGTAGTGGGGTCAAGGTAGCAATGAAAACAAGTCTCACCTCCATGCCTCCCCCCTATTCCTTCAGGAAAGTGGTGCTGTTTCGGAGAAGGCCTGGCTAGAACGGAGCTCTTTCTCTTCCTCACCACCATCATGCAGAACTTCCGCTTCAAGTCCCCACAGTCGCCCCAGGACATCGACGTGTACCCCAAACACGTGGGCTTTGTCACCATCCCACAAAGCTACACCATGAGCTTCCTGCCCCTGTGAGCCGGGGCTGTGCCAGGGTGGGGCTGGTGGGAGGAGCAAATGGGGGAGGAAGGGGCGGGGCTAAGGATGGGGGGATGATGGACGGGGCTCAGGGGAAGGAAGAGGCAAGGTGGATAGGAGAGGAAGAAACAAACGGACTCTGTTCACCTTGCTAGAGGTGGGTTGAGAGGAAAAGAAACTTCATACTATACTTTGAATAGTAACAATAACAGATATTATTTATTGACCAAGTACACTGTGTCAGCTCTATGCTAAAAGCGTCATATACTCACCTCACTTAATGCTCACAAACCCATGTCACGGGGAACCGTATTCACGCCCATTTTACAGGTAACAAAGATGAGGTCCAGAGAGTTTAAGTCTCTATCTGAGGTCCCACAGAACACAAGTAAGTACTCAGCAAGTACATGAACACAGATCTGTACAGGGACGGCCATACTTAGCCCACAGTCGTTTAGGGAGATTCTTTTTTTTTTTTTTTTTTTTTTTTTTTTGCGGTATGCAGGCCTCTCACTGTTGTGGCCTCTCCCGTTGCGGAGCACAGGCTCCGGACGCGCAGGCTCAGCGGCCATGGCTCATGGGCCCAGCCGCTCCGCGGCATGTGGGATCTTCCCGGACCGGGGCACGGCCCCGCGTCCCCTGCACCGGCAGGCGGAGTCTCAACCACTGCACCACCAGGGAAGCCCTAGGGAGATTCTTAAAAAGCACCCCTTCCTCAAGTGAAAAAAACAACAACTTATCATACTATTACACAACCTGAACGGCTCTCTCCAGGAGATTTCTTCCAGAGCCCTGACAGGCAGCTGACCTGGCTTCACTACACACTTGCCCACACCCTGGCCCTCTCGTGCACACTTTGGATGCCAGAGCATATTTCGCGCCCACCACCAGATAAGGCTGCTGTGTCCGATCAGAGTCAGACCTGGGGACAGGAGTCCGACTTCTTAATGAAACGGGTGGGAGAGAGAAACACTTTCAGAGAAAATGCCAGAAGTTTGGTAGCAGCACAGCCATGTCTGTGTGTGTGCGTGTGTGTGCGCTTGTGTTCATGCAGGCGTTCGAGTATATGACTGCATGTTCTCCTGAGTGTATACAAGAAGTCATATTTCCTATGAGTTTCTGAAGGTGGGGCTCTCTCTGGTGGATATGGGATCTGTGAGAGTCTGAATCACCTGCTTACTCTCAGATAAGTTAGCGTATGTTCCCTTAGAAGTGGCATCCTTCAGCATTGCCCAATCTGAACATTCACACACATCAGCTTTAGATCTTTGTGTTAGATCTAGAGTTAGATCTAACCTTAGCTCTAAATGCTACACAGATCCCCGCATCCACAAAACCTGCCACACTTGAAGGACCAGTGATTGAGGTCAAGTGAGGGGAAATCTGGTCCTTTGAACCCTGCGAGTTTCATAACAGGCTATGATTCTCAAGTTTCTCAATTTCCATGATCTGTGTTTGGCAACTTGGTTTCCACAGATTGGCTGCTTCCTACTCATTGGAGGGAAATAAGGATCCACAGGGTCACACTCTTTATCATTACAAACACACTATTTAACAATCCAGAGTCAGAATCAAACTTTATCCATCCCTGTGCATGTCACTTTAAGAGGTTTCTAGAAACCTCACCTGGGGGAATCTTAGAATTGTGGCATAACTAAACGGTTGAATCTTGGAACAGCAGAGTCCACAATTCATAATCTTGGAATCTCGGATTCCCAGAACCTTAGACTCAGAAAATTTGAATTACTGATGCTTGGAACTCTTGATGCTTAGAATTTTAGCATCAGAGTTTCCTTTGCCCACATCCTTGGGAGCTGCATTCCCAGCCCCTCTGGTGGCAAACGTCAGATCTCCAAGCTGAAAGTTCCTTCTGAGAAAGAGTCAAGAGAGGAAAGGAGGGGCTGGAACTAGCTGGGTTCTGCCAATGAGGCATATCTCCAGGGGAAGATAGAGTGGCTAGTAAGTCTTTGCCCAGCAAGAAGGGAGACGAGAGGGAAGAGAGAATAAGTATTAATCTCCAGAGTCCTCAAACTTACACCTGAAAAAGAAAAAGCAGGAGTCCATCAAGGCATTACCAAAGGTGCCAAGAGAAGTCACATTCTAGCCACCAATGCCTCGAACTCACCTGTCCAGATAGGGCAGTCTCAGCTTTGTTGCTCTGGAAGAGCCAGTGACCCAGCCCAGCAAAGAGACAATGCTGGGGCGGAGATGTTAACAGGAGCCCTGGATTCTGGTCCAGGCTTTGCTGCTAACTCTTTGGGCCTTCCTGAGTCTCTCATCTGTCTCCTTCCTCACAGGAATTATTTGAAGATTGAAACATAGCCTGGTGTCGAGCTTTAAAACTCAATGGCTGCAGGAATGGGAGGATGACAGTGGTGATGTTTCTGGGTAGCTTGTTTTTCACTACTCTCTTCTACCAAAACAAGAATCCTGCTCTTGACATAATGACAGGCATAAGTAGCATGTGTGGAGTGCCTGCTATGTGCCAGGCACTGTGCTGAGCCCCTTGTATGAGTTTCCTAGAACTGCCAGACCAAAGTATCACAAGCTGGGTGGCTTACACCAACAGAAATGTATTGTCTCAGAGTTCTGCAAGCTAGATCCAAAATCAAGGTGTCAGTGGGGCCAAGCTCCCTCTGAAACCTGTAGGGGAATCCTTCGTTGCCTCTTCTTAGCTTCTGGTGGTTTGCAGCTCTTGGTCTTTGGAGTTGCTTGGCTTGCAGCTGTGTAATTCCAAACTCTGCCTTTGTCATCACATGGTGTCGTCCCTGTGTTTGTCTCTCTTCACGTGGCCATCTTTGTTTTTTTTTAATTTTATTGGAGTATAGTTGATTTACAATGTTGTGTTAGTTTCAGGTGTAGAAAAAAGTGAATCAGTTATGCATATACATATATCCACTCTTTTTTAGATTCTTTCCCCATATAGGCCATTACAGAGTATCGAATAGAGTTCCCTGTGCTACACAGTAGGTCCTAATTAGTTATCTATTTTACATACAGTAGTGTGTATATGTCAATCCCAATCTCCCAATTTATCCCTCTCCCCTTTTCCCCCTGGTAACCATAAGTTTCTTTTCTACATCTGTGACTCTATTTCTGTTTTGTAAATAAGTTCATTTGTACCATTTTTTTTAGATTCCACATATAAGCGATATCATATGATATTTGTCTTTCTCTGTATGACTTAGTTCACTTAGTATGATCATCTCTACGTCCATCCATGTTGCTACAAATGACATTATTTTGTTCTTTTTTACTGGTCATCTTTTTATAAGCATACCAGTCATACTCCAGGATGACTTCATCTTAACTAATTATATCTTCAGTGATTCTTTTTCCAAATAAGATCACATTCTGAGGTACTGGGAGTTCCGACTGTAGAGTACCTTCTTGACAGTTCAATCCATAACACCACTTATGCATGCACTCATTCAACCAAATAAAGTGTCTGCGAGGTGAGTCTATGATGATCCTTGTTACAAATGAGCACACGGACTCAGAGGAAGGTTCAAGAATCTGCCTAGGGCTTCCCTGGTGGCGCGGTGGTTAAGAATCCGCCTGCCAATTCAGGGGACACGGGTTCGAGCCCTGGTCCGGGAAGATCCCACATGCCACAGAGCTACTAAGCCCATGCGCCACAACCACTGAGCCTGTGCTGTAGAGCCCGTGCTCCGCCACAAGAGAAGCCACTGCAACGAGAAGCCCGTGCACCGCAACGAAGACCCAACACAGCCAAAAATAAAATAAATAAATTTATTTTTTTTTAAAAAAAGACATTCTTGTCTACAAAAAAAGAGAATCTGCTCAAAGTAACACAGTTAGGACATGACAAAGGCAGATTTGGATGAAAGACAGTTGGATTCCAGTGTGCCTCTCTTGAGGTTCCAGAGATGATTCAGATGGGGCCCCTGCCCTCAGAGGAACTCTGGAGGAGGGGGTGTGATTCTCAGAAGAAATGTTTTGGAAAAAGGAGGTAGAGGGATGGGAATTTAGATGTCACATCACCCCTGACTCAAACTCAGGATGTTCCACATGTGGCTGCTCCCAGGACGCATGAAAACCTGTACGCACACGTGCACACAGATGTCTGTATAGCTGGAGCAGTGCTTTTTTACTCATGAGAGGCACTCTGATATTTTGTCTTCTCTTCTCTTTTGTTTTATTATTTTTTAAATGCTTGTTGCAGCCCGTCGGGCTGCTCATGAATCATTAATGGGTTATGACCTGCAGTTTGAGGAACAAAAGCTTAAAGGAGAAATTCCAAACTCCCTGGGCTAGTCTCCAAGACACTTTCTAGCCTGCGCTCTGCCCTCCTCTCCCAATCTCGTTTCTCATCACATGTCACTAAACGGATCCTATTCCCCAAGCTCACCAAACTTCTATTACTGTGCATGGATTATTTATGTCTCCAGGCATTTGCACTGACCGTTTCCTCAGCCTAGAATGCTTTTTCTGCCCTTTCCGCTGAAGTGAAGGACTGTTGCTGTGGTAATATTCACAGAATAACAAGCAAACAGGAAGGAAAGAACCCCTTGTTCCTCTACCAAGATTCCATTCTCCCCCTAATGGTCCATCAGGATCCAGCAGGAAATGGAGAAAAAATGGTTCACAGGGTTCCCAAAAAGTTACCACAAAACAAAGTATTAAAACGTGGCTTTTACATTAAAAGTGATTTTTTTTTAAATTCTCATTACAAGAAAAAAATTCTACGTATGACAGATGTTAACTAGACTTACTGTGGTGATCATTTCACAAAATATACAAATCATTATGTTGTACACCTGAATCTAATATAATGTATGTCAATTATACCTCAGTTTTAAAAAACTTTTCTTCCCATTTGCTATTGAAAAGATCAGTTCCAGTTATATGGAAAATCCATTTATTTGTAATACCTACATTCTCTGACAATGCCAGGAGGAAAAAAACAAAAAACAAAAAAAAAAACCCATGAGGCTTTGGGACTTCCCTCGTGGTCCAGTGGTTAAGAATCTGCCTTCCAATGCAGGGCACGCATGTTCGATCCCTGGTCGGGGAACTAAGATCCCACATATCGAGGGGCAACTAAGCCAGCGCACCCCAACTTCTGAGCCCGTGCACTCTGGAGCCCGCACGCTGCAACGAAGAGCCCACTCACTGCAACAAAAGATCCCGAGTGCCGCAACTAAGACCCAACACAGCCAAATAAATAAATTAAAAAGGAGGCTTTGACGTGTAATATCCAACACAGTGTAGCATCCTTCTCCACAATCTGTTCCAGAAAACAGAAAATAAGGAAACAATTCTCAACTTTTTCTATGAAGCCAGCATTTCCCTGATGCCAAAACAAGACAATGATAGTACAGAAAAGAAAGTTACAGACCAATATCCCTCATGAATATAGATACAAAAATTCTCAACAAAATATTAGCAAATTAAATCCATCAATATATAAAAAGAGTAATACACCAAGTGAGGTTTATTCTCAGGGTAGAAGGCTGGATCAACATTCAAAAATAAATGTTGAGGGAACATCCATGGTGGTGCAGTGGTTAAGACTCTGAGCTCCCATTTCAGGGGGCCAGGGTTCGACCCCTGGTCAGGGAACTAGATCCCACATGCATGCCACAACTAAGAGCTCAAATGCCACAACTAAGGAGCCTGTGTGGCGCAACTAGGGAGTTGGCAAGCTGCAACTAAGGAGCCGGCCTGACGCAACAAAGACCCAGCACAACCAAATTAATTAATTAATTAATTAATTAATTAATTAATTAAATGTTGACAAAGGATCAAATGCAATTCAATGGAGAAAATACAGTCTTTTCAACAAATGATGCCAGAACAACTGAATATCCCCACGGAAAAAAGAAACGAATCTAGACACAGCCCTGACACCTTCCACAAAAATTAACTCAAAATGGATCAAGGATCTAAATGTAGAATGAAAAAGAAGAAAAGTTTTAGAAGATAACATAGAAAACCTAAGTGACCTTGGGTTTGACCGTGACTTCTCAGATACAACACCAAATGTACTTTCCAATTGATAAGTTGGACTACATTAAAAATCAAAACTTCTGGGACTTCCCTGGTGGTGCAGTGGTTAAGAATCCTCCTGCCAATGCAGGGGACACGGGTTCAATCCCTGATCCAGGAAGATCCCACATGCCACGGAGCAACTAAGCTCGTGAGCCACAACTACTGAGCCTGCGCTCTAGAGCCTGCAAGCCACAACAACTGAAGCCCGCGGGCCTAGAGCCCGTGCTCCGAAACAAGAGAAGCCACCGCAACGAGAAGCCCGTGCACCGAAAGAGGACCCGACCAGCCAAAAATAAATAAATAATTTTTTAAAAAAATCGTAACTTCTGTTCTGCAAAGGACAGTTAAGAGAATGAAAAATACAAGCTATGGACTGGGACGAGCCCTGGTCCAGGAAGATCCCACATGCCACGGAGCAACTAAGCTCGTGAGCCACAACTACTGAGCCTGCGCTCTAGAGCCTGCAAGCCACAACAACTGAAGCCCGCGGGCCTAGAGCCCGTGCTCCGAAACAAGAGAAGCCACCGCAACGAGAAGCCCGTGCACCGAAAGAGGACCCGACCAGCCAAAAATAAATAAATAATTTTTTAAAAAAATCGTAACTTCTGTTCTGCAAAGGACAGTTAAGAGAATGAAAAATACAAGCTATGGACTGGGAGCAAACATTTGCAAAGCATATATCTGATAAAGGACTTGTATCCAAAATACACAAAAAAAGACATAAACTCAGCAATAAGAAAAAAAAAACAATTTTAAAATGGGCATAGGATCTGAACAGACCCCTCACCAAAGAAGATATACACATAGCTAATAAGGGTATGAAAAAATACTTAACATCATATTTCATTAGGGAATTAACAAATTTAAAAAATACTGAGATATCCACTACACACCTATTGAACGGCTAAAATCCCAAACACTGACAAGGCCAAGGGTTGACAAGCACGTGGATAAGCAGGAACTCTCATTCATCACTGGTGGGAATGCAAAATGGTACAGCCACTTTGGAGGACAATTTGGCAGCTTCTTACAAAGCTAAACATTGTCTATCTTAGGACTCAGCAATCGTGCTCTTTGGTATTTACCCAAATGAGTTAATGAATTTCCTATTCTTGAACTTCCTTGAAATCATCAAGTCCCAGCTCCTTTTTGCTTAATATTTCTTTCCTCAATTTATCTCTGCCCTCTCTCATTTTACTATAAGAAGTGAGAAGAAACCAGATCACCTCTTCAACACTTTGCTTGGAAATATCCTCAGCTAAATATCCAGGTTCATTGTTTACAAGTTCTGCTTTCCATACAACTGTAATACCCAATTCAGCTAAGCTTTCTGCCACTATATAATAAGGATCCTCTTTCCTCCAATTTCAAAAAACATATTCCTCATTTCCTTCTGAGTCCTCACCAACAGTGTTTTTAACATCCATATTTCTACCAACAATCTGTTTAAGGCAATCTAGGCATTTTCTATCATGTGCCTCAAAATTCTTCCAGCCTCTACTCATTACACAGTTCCAAAGTCACCCACATTTTTAGGTATTTGTTACAGTGGCACCTCACTTCTAGTACCAAGATCTGTACTAGTGTCCTATGGCGACTACAACACATTACCACACACTTGGTGTCTTAAAACAACAGAAATTAATTTTCTCCAAGTTCTGGAGGCCTAAAGTCTAAAATCAATTTTGCTGGGATGAATCAAGTTTTCAGCAGGCTATTAAAGATGGGGGGAGGATCTGAGTACAAAGGGAAGCACAAGCAACTCTTTGGGATGTTGGAATTATTCTGCATCCTGTCTGCAAAGTTTATAAGAAGCTATGTAAAACCTCACTGTAAAGAGGGAGTTTTACAGTATGTAAAAATAGGGTATTTTTTTTAAGAGGAATTCGAATTTTTTTAAAGAGTGAACCAACAACAATGTCCTACTGTATAGCCAGGAAATTATATTCAATATCTTGTAATAACCTATAATGAAAAAGAATCTGAAAAAATATATATATATATATATAACGGAATCACTTTGCTGTGCACCTGAAACTAACACAACATTGCAAACCAACTATACTTCCATTTTTCAAAATTAATTAATTAATTTTTTAAAAGAGTGAGCCAAGGGACTTCCCTGGTGGTGCAGTGGATAAGACTCCATGCTACCAATGCAGGGGCCCCGGGTTCAATCCCTGGTCAGGGAACTAGATCCCACATGCATGCCACAACTAAGAGTTCGCATGCCACAACTAAGAGTTCGCATGCCACAACTAAGGAACCTGCCTGCCACAACTAAGACCCGGTGCAACCAAATAAGAAAAAAAAAAAAAAAAGAAAAGAAAAGAAAAAAAAAGAGTGAGCCAAGTCTATAGGCAGATTTATGGAGGAAAAAAAAAAACCTAGCCGCAGGTAACCTGAAATGTCCTGTTAGTTTTAGGCTACTCTGAACAGTCATGTTACATTTAATAATCTTATCCATAAAGTCTTAAACATGAAGCCTCATGAAACTGTGAGACAACAGACACTGGAAATTGAAAGGGCTTTCTGCAAAACCCACTTCTTCAGAGCTTATGGAAGCCGAAGGCTAGGCTTTGATACAGTGCCACATTAAATGTCTAATGAAAAAGGCTTTGCTTTCCAAAGGATTAAAAAATGTACTGGAAAAAATGCACAAGAAAACATCAAGCAAATCCTAGTTGAGATCTGGACAATTTCCAAAACAGCTATTCTATGCTACTCAAAATGTCAAGGTTGGGAATTCCCTGGTGGTCCAGTGGTTAGGACACCCGCTTTCATTGCCAAGGGCCTGGGTTCAATCCCTGGTCGGGTAACTAAGATCCCTCAACTCCCGCGGCGTGGCCAAAAAAGAGACAAAAGTGGCTTTACCCAGTCCAGCAGCTGAAGCTGGGTGCTAGGGTTACCCCTGCAGCAACGGCCCCTGGTCCCACCGATACCACTGCTGCTCCCGTCCCTTCGCTTCAGTGTGTACCCGCAACAATGAGTACAACTACCCCGTCAGAGTTGTCATTATTGGAGATTCTGGTGTTTGAAAGAGTAATCTCCTCTCTTGATTTACTCCAAATGGGTTTAATCTTGAAAGCAAGAACACCATTGGAATAGAGTTTGCAACAAGAAGCATCCGGGTCTATGGGAAAACAATAAAGGCACAGATATGGGACACAGCAGGGCAAGAGCTATACCGAGCTATCACATCAGCACACTATCGTGGCGCTGTAGGTGCCTTATTGGTCTATGATATTGCTAAACATCTCACATATGAAAATGTAGAGTGATGGCTGACGAAACCAAGAGATCACACTGATAATGACGTTGTTACCATGTTTGTGGGCAAGAAGAGTGATTTGCGTCATTTCAGGGCAGTTCCTACAGATGAAGCAAGAACTTTTGCAGAAAAGAATGGTTTATCATTCACTGAGACATCTGCTCTAGACTCTACAAATGTAGAAGTTACTTTTCAGACAATCTTGACAGAGATATACCACATTGTTTCCCAGAAGAAAATGTCAGACAGACGTGAAAATGACATGTTCCCAAGCAACAATGTGATTCCTTTTCTTGTTCCACCAACCACTGAAAACAAGCCAAAGGTGCAGTGCTGTCAGAACACGTAAGGTGTTTCTCTTCTCCCCTGGAGGGCTATGTATAGTCCAATTCCCAGGTCTGAGATTTAAATATATTTGTAATTCTTGTGGTCTATGACAACAACAACAAAAAGACAAAAGTGGAGAATCTATTCCATGTTAAAGAAAATCAAAGAGGCTACAACTACATATAATGCATAGTCACAGATTGGATCCTGAACTGAAGGAAAGGGGCAATTGCTACAAAAGGCAGTGTTGGGACAATTGATGAACATTTAATACAGGCTGTAAATTTGATAAATTATTGAATCAGTGCTAAAATTTCTGATATATAAATATGGATATAGATATGGAGAAACAGAGAGAACACTCAAGGGAATGACTATACCCTGCACAACATATGGACCCATCAGGTGATTGCTCATGAAAGAGCTATCTTTAGAAAGGAAGAGAGAGAGAGGGAGAAGGAGGAAAGTAGTCATTAGGTGGCATGCTGAGGTCCACCCTCCTAAGAGCAGACTGCTCACCAGGACCCTTAAATACCTCTGCTGCTGCCCATTCCTCTGTTGCAACAAAGATCTTGATCCTCAGGGTTACAGGGGAAAACATTTGTGGAAACACCGTGGCACAGTGAAGGGGTTCATGCAAGTTTGACTTAAGCCTTACAAAGTAACTATCAACATGGGAGATGACCCTAACCCTGAAAATACTGATTCGAAGGTCTCTGGAATAAGAAATGTATAAATACGAGTAGAGTAGAGATATCCACCGCCTCCCCGGAAGTATATCCAGTGAGAAAAAGAAAGAAAGAAAGAAAGAAAGAAAGAAAGAAAGAAAGAGAGAGAGAGAGAGAGAGAAAGGAAAGAAGGAAGGAAGGAAGAAAGAAAGAAAGGGGGAGGGAGGGAGGAAGGAAGAGGAAGAGAGGGAGGAGAGAAGGTGGGGGGATAGAGAGAGAGCGAGGGCTATGAATACAGGGAGAGAAAACAAAACAAAACGAAAACTAGAGAAAGAAGTCCCCAATTTGACCTAATTGCAAATCCAAGATTTACTGAAAGAATTTATACATTCAAAAGATTAAAGGGACTGAAGAGCTTTTGTGCCTTTACACACAGATTCCAAATTAACTTTAACATGTGCTGAAATGTGCCAATTGGCAAGGCTTTGTTATCGTAATCAATACAAGGGCTCAAATTACAGTTACACCTGGAGACCCCACTAAATTTATACAAGATACTCCCTATAATCTTAAGGGAGTTGCTGAATATAAAGTGAAAGACCAACAGGAATGCCCATATTAGCCATTGGAACTATTGCCTTGCTTAAATTCCCCATGGTCATAGCACTCATTACTCTAAAATATGCCATAGTGGGCACAGATAATCGGGTACAACAAAGATTATACACCAATAAGTTGGATAACCTAAAAGAAATAGACAAATTCCTAGAAACATTCAACCTACCTAGACAGACTGAATCATGAAGAAACAGAGAATATGAACAAATCTATATCTAGTAAGGAGATTGAATTAGTAATCAAAAACTTCCCAACAAAGAAAGCCCAGGACAAGATTGCTTCATTGGTGAATTCTACCAAATATTTAAAGAAGAATTAATGCCAATCTTTCTCAAACTCTTCCCAAAAAATTGAAGAGGAATTTTTCAGTATTTTGAACATCAGTGTTAGCAATATCTTACTGGATATGTCTCCTCAGGCAAGGGAAACAAAAGCAAAAATAAACAAATGGGACTACATAAAACTCAAAAGCTTCTGCACAGTAAAGGAAATGATCAACAAGAACAACCAAACAGAGACAACCTACTGAATAGGGGAAGATATTTGCAAATCATATATCTGAAAAGGAGTGACTATCCAAAATATATAGAGAATGCTTACAACTAACAATAAAAAAAATGTTTTTAATGGGTAGAAGAGGGACTTCCCTGGTGGTCCAGTGGTAAAGAATCTGCCTTCCAATGCAGGGGACATGAGTTCAATTCCTGGTTGGGGAACAAAGATCCCACATGCCGAGAGGCAACTAAGCCCTCACGCCACAACTACTGAGCCTGCACGCCTCAACTAGAGAGAGAAAACCTGCATGCCACTACTAGAGAGAAACCCACACGCTGCAATGAAGAGCCCACACACTGCAACAAAAAGATCCTGCATGCCTCAACAAAGATCCTGCATGCCACAATGAAGACCTGATGCAGCCAAAAATAATAATAATAATAAATAAATTTTAAAAATGGGTAGAAGAGCTGAATAGACATTTTTCCAAAGAAGACATACAGATGTCCAAAAGGCACTCAAAAAGATGGAAGACAGTATTTGTTAATAATGTTCATACTACCTAAAGTGATCTATGGACTCTATGCAATGCCTATCAAAATTCCAATAGCATTTTTCACAAAAATAGAAAAAACAATCCTAAAATTGTATGGAACCACAAAAGACCCTGATAGTAAAAGCATCTTGAGAAAGAAGAACTTAGCTGGAAGCATCTTGACAAGGAAGAACCTAACTGGAGGTATCATACGTCCTGATTTTGATGCCAAAATCTCAGCTTCTGTACACCAGTGCCAAATCAAATCTCAGAGACAGAGTTTTGGGTGAAGTAGAAAAGAATAGCTTTATTGCTTTGCCAGGCAAAGGGGGACACAGTGGTCTCCTGCCCTCTAAAACTGTGTTCCAACCTGGGAGGATTTGATGAAGAGTTTTATAGCAATAGTTCAAGGGTGGGTCGCTGATAAGATTAGGGTGTGCGCAGGGCCTGCACTCCTTTAATCTCATCTCAGGTAATCTTCTTGATGAGCGTCTCTGGTTCCTTTAGTCTAACCTCAGGAGGTCTTCTCTGGTATGGAGAATAGTGACATCTTCCATTTGTTTGGTTTTAATTCTATAAAAGGGTCTAAATATATTGCTATGTGTGTCCCTTGAGGTGGAACCAGGACCCTGCCCCAAGGCTGTACTATTGTTTCTTGGCTGTTCCTCCCTTGACTCTGCATCCCTTCCCTTCCTGTATTAACAATGTTCGAATCTGCCCTTTGGAACTCAGGGAAGGTCATGGAGGCTAACAGGCACATGAAAAGGTGCCCAACATCGCTAATTATTAGAGAAATGCAAATCAAAACTACAGTGAGGTACCACCTTGCACCAGTCAGAATGGCCATCCTTAAAAAGTCTACAAATAACAAGTGCTGGAGAGGGTATGGAGAAAAGGGAACTCTCCCTCACTGTTGGTAGGAATGTAAGTTGGTACAGCCACTATGGAAAACAGTATGGAAGTTCTAAAACTCAAAAGCTTCTGCACAGTAAAGGAAATGATCAACAAGAACAACCAAACAGAGACAACCTACTGAATAGGGGAAGATATTTGCAAATCATATATCTGAAAAGGAGTGACTATCCAAAATATATAGAGAATGCTTACAACTAACAATAAAAAAAATGTTTTTAATGGGTAGAAGAGGGACTTCCCTGGTGGTCCAGTGGTAAAGAATCTGCCTTCCAATGCAAGTAGAGTTGCCATATAATCCAGCAATCCCTCGCCTGGGCATATATCCAGACAAAACTATAATTCAAAAAGATACCTGCAACCCTATGTTCATAGCAGCACTATTCACAATAGCCAAGACATGGAAACATGAGTTCAATTCCTGGTTGGGGAACAAAGATCCCACATGCCGAGAGGCAACTAAGCCCTCACGCCACAACTACTGAGCCTGCACGCCTCAACTAGAGAGAGAAAACCTGCATGCCACTACTAGAGAGAAACCCACACGCTGCAATGAAGAGCCCACACACTGCAACAAAAAGATCCTGCATGCCTCAACAAAGATCCTGCATGCCACAATGAAGACCTGATGCAGCCAAAAATAATAATAATAATAAATAAATTTTAAAAATGGGTAGAAGAGCTGAATAGACATTTTTCCAAAGAAGACATACAGATGTCCAAAAGGCACTCAAAAAGATGGAAGACAGTATTTGTTAATAATGTTCATACTACCTAAAGTGATCTATGGACTCTATGCAATGCCTATCAAAATTCCAATAGCATTTTTCACAAAAATAGAAAAAACAATCCAAAAATTAATATGGAACCACAAGGGATCACCAAATAGCCTAAACAATCTTGAGGGAAAAAAAGAAAAAAACAAAGCTGGAAGCATAACACTTCCTGATTTCAAAATATATTACAAACCTACAATAATTAAAACAGTATGGTGCCATACACAAAAATAAATGCAAAATGGCTTAAAGACTTAAATATAGGACATGACACTATAAATCTCCTAGAAGAGAACATAGGCAAAACATTCTCTGACATAAACAGTATCAATGCGTTTTTTTTTTTTTTTTTTTTGGCTGCACCACTGAGCTTATAGGATCTTAGTTCCCCAACCAGGGCTGAACCTGGGACCTTGGCAGTGAAAGCATGGAGTTCTAACCCCTGGACCACCAGGGAATTCCCACCAATGTCTTCTTAGGTCACTCTCTCAAGGCAATAGAAATAAAAGCTAAAATAAACAAATGGGACCTAATCAAACTTACAAGTTTTGCACTGTAAAGGAAGCCATAAACAAAACAAAAAGACAACCTATGGACTGGGAGAAAGTATTTGCAAATTATGTGACCGACAAAGGCTTAATTTCCAAAATATACAAGCAGCTCACACAACTCAACAAAAAAAAAACATACAACCTGAACAAAAAATGGGTAGGAGACCTCAACAGACATTTCTCCAAAGAAGACATACAGATGGCTAACAGGCACATGAAAAGGTGCCCAACATCGCTAATTATTAGAGAAATGCAAATCAAAACTACAGTGAGGTACCACCTTGCACCAGTCAGAATGGCCATCCTTAAAAAGTCTACAAATAACAAGTGCTGGAGAGGGTATGGAGAAAAGGGAACTCTCCCTCACTGTTGGTAGGAATGTAAGTTGGTACAGCCACTATGGAAAACAGTATGGAAGTTCCTCAAAAAACTAAAAGTAGAGTTGCCATATAATCCAGCAATCCCTCGCCTGGGCATATATCCAGACAAAACTATAATGCAAAAAGATACCTGCAACCCTATGTTCATAGCAGCACTATTCACAATAGCCAAGACATGGAAACAACCTAAATGTTCATCAACAGACGAATGAATAAAGAAGATGTGGTACATTATTTCATTCATTTTTTATGGGTAATTAGTATTCCTTTGTATATACAAAGGAATAATAATCAGCCATAAAAAATGAATGAAATAATGCCATTTGCAGCAACATGGATGGACCTAGAGATTATTATACTAAGCAAAGTAAGTCAGAAAGAGAAAGACAAATACCGTATGCTAACACATATATATGGAATCTAAAAAAAGAAAAAAAAAAAGGTCATGAAGAACCTATGGGCAGGACGGGAATAAAGACGCAGACCTGCTAGAGAATGGACTTGAGGACACGGGGAAGGGGAAGGGGAAGCTGGGACAAAGTTAAAGAGTGTGAGAGAGTGGCATGGACATATATACACTACCAAATGTAAAACAGATAGCTAGTGGGAAGCAGCCGCATAGCACAGGGAGATCAGCTCGGTGCTTTGTGACCACCTAGAGGGGTAAAAAAATAAGAATGTAAATATATGTATAACTGAATCACTTTGCTGTACAGCAGAAATTAACACAGCATCGTAAATCAACTATACTTCAATATTTTTGTTTGTTTGGCCTTGCGGCGCAGCATGCAGGATCTTAGTTACTCCAACCAGGAATCGAACCCGTGCCCCCTGCAGTGGAAGCACAGAGTCTTAACCATTGGACCTCCAGGTGAAGTCCCTATGCTTCAATTTTAAAAATTAAATCTAAAAAATAATAATAAGTAAAACCAGATCATACTCAGCAATTAATAACCCCCCCATGACCCACACTCACAGACTGAATAAAAAATAAATCACACAAGACACAGTAAAGATGAAGATAAATAAATAGGAGAGGGTATACCAGCCTAATGTCTCCTGAAAAAAAGACAATGTGGTTATACATACTTATATGAAACAAGATCGACACTATGGCAAAAAGAAATTATTAGGAATAACAGGAATATTGTGAAAAAAGGACCTATGCACCTGGAAAACATAAAAATCCTGACACATAACAATATAGCCCTAAATTACAAGACTTTAACTTATCCCCATGAGTAACTGATAAATCAAACAGATTTTTTTTTAAAATAGTAAAAGTATAGAATATTTGAAAAAATGCTTAATTAGGTAGACCCATTTAACAGCTAGAGGACCCTAAACTCTTAGAGAACCCTCACTATTTTCAAACACACATGGAAATTTTACATATACTAGCCGCATACCAGGCCAAGATACAAACCTTAATAAATGTTAATGGAATAATAGTATAGACAATACTGTCTGTCCACAATGTAAAAAAAAATAGAAATCAATAACAAAAAGAGAAAAACAAACACCAAAATGCTCAGAAATTTTAAAGCATACTTCTATACAATGAATGGACCAAGTAGAAATCATATTGGATATTGAAAACGTTTAGAGCTGAATGATGAAATCATTACATCTCAATACTTAAAGGATACAGACTTCAGAGAGAAGTGCTTATATGAAAATAAGAAAACTGAAAATTAATGAGTTCAGCATCCAATACAGGAAAAATTTGTTTAAATAATTACAGAGCAAGACTTTTTAAAAGGTCAAAGAAAGAGACCCGTGAGGGTCTCTGCCTCTGCTCTCAGCCAGGAGATTGCTAAGCTCGCCTTTACTAGTCAACCAAGAGTTAAACACTGTGTACAGTGAGACCACTCAGCATCCTTATTTAGGGACCTAGGAAACAAAGTCTGGGCTCCTCAGCCTGGCATTCAAATAGCAGAAATGAGTGAAGCACAAAACAACAACAACAACACACACACACACACACACAAACAAACAAAACAGTAGAGAGCTTCTAAGTTAGGGAACCAGAACGCTTCCACGTGCCAGGTCCCAAACTCCACGAAGACAGGGGCTCCTTTGTTCAGGACCTCCCTCTGTGTATCCCTTCATCTGCCTGTTGATTTGTATCCTTTAATATTCTTTATAATAAACCGGTAAATGGTAATCTAGTGAGAGAAAAAAAAAAAGTAGAATCTATGAGACCAAAAACTCCTTTAAGAAGAAAAAAAATTGTTTCACTTCTTACAATATTTGTGACAAGCAGAATTCTGAAAATGATTCTGCCTGACCCATACCTCCATATAATCCCCTTCCCTTAAGTGTGGGCAGGATATATGAATAGGATGGCATTGTCACTCCCCTGACTATGTTACATTCCATGACGAAGGGGATTTTGCAGATGAAATTAGAGTCCCAAATCTCTTGATTTTTGAGTTAATCATAAATGAGATTATCCGGGGAGGACCTGACCCAGTCAGACGAGCTCTTAAAAAGGGACTGGCCCCTCCAACAAAGAATTAGTGATCAGACTAAATTCCTATAAACCAACAAGAAAAAAGCCAAAAGGTATTAAAAGGCAGTTCACAGAGGAGGAAAGGGAATGGCTGATACACACATGAAATGCTCAACCCAGTAATCATTTGGAGAAAAGTAAATTAAAACGAGATATTTCACACGCGTCAGATTAGCAAAAGTTTATAATTGATAGGAGCAAATATTGAAGGACAACACAGGAATCTTTATATACTGTGGGTGGGAGTATAAATTAGTTAAGCTAACTTTGCAGAGCAATTTGGCAATGCCTAGCCGAGTTCAAGTTGCACATATACTGCAACCCAGCAATTCCACTCCTGGCAATCGACCCTAGAAAAATTCTCACAGCTGTACACAGGAGACAGCCCGACTAGAGTGTCAACTCTGTGAGAACAGGGCTTTTTCTTTTTTTTCTGTTTTCTTTGCTGTATTCCCAGTAACTGTACAGTTGACCCTTGAACAATGCAGCGTTTGGAGGAGCTGCCTCCTGGCAATGGAAAATCCGCCTGTAACTTTACAGCCGGTCCTCCGAATCCTGTTCCACATCTGCAGATTCAACCAACCCTGATCATGTACATATAGTACATATTTCCTGAAAAAAAATCCAAGTCAAGTGGACCCGCAATACAATTCAAACCCGTGTTGTTCAAGGGTCAACTGCAGTTAGTTGGTCCTCGATTAATACTTGTTGACTTGATTAATGAGGGACATGGTCATATTGAGGAAGATTCCTCTGGTTCCACCTAGGAGCTGGAGACTAGAGGCAGAAGAGGAGGTAAGTAGTGATTCGGGTAGAAATTGACAGGATCCGTGATGGTGGAGACCGGGTCAGAGAGAGCAGTCATGCATCCCCTGTGGCATCACTCCCTAATTCGCCAGTAAATTCATCTCCTTCATCCTCTGAGTATGGACATCGTGAGGGTCCCCTCTGCCTCCGCTCTCAGCCAGGAGATTCCTAGGCTCGTCTTGACTAGTCAACCAAGAGTTAAACATTGTGTACAGTGAGACCCCTCAGCATCCTTGTTTAGGGACCTAGGAAACAAAGTCTGGGTTCCTCAGCCCAGCATCCAAAGCCCTTGAATACCCCAATCCTTCCCCCTACACTTATTTTATTTTATTTTACTTTATTTTATTTTTTAATTAATTTTTATTGGAGTATAGTTGCTTTACAGTGTTGTGTTAGTTTCTACTGTACTGCAAAGTGAATCAGCTATATATATACATATATCCCCTCTTTTTTGGATTTCCTTCCCGTTCAGATCACCACAGAGCACTGAGTTGAGTTCCCTGTGCTATACAGAAGGTTCTCATTAGTGATCTATTTTATATATAGTATCGATAGTGTATATATGTCAATCCCAATCTCCCAATTCATCCTACCCCCCCTTTCCCCCTTGGTATCCATACATTTGTTCTCTACATCTGTGTCTCTATCTCTGCTCTGCAAATAATATTATCTATACCATTTTTCTAGATTCCACACATATGCGCTAACATACAATATTCTTCTCTTTCTGACTTACTTCACGCTGCATGACAGTCTCTAGGTCCATTGCCCCCTACATTTAAATCCCCCTAGGGACCTGAGAGATGACCAGCAGGTGATTTGGGCTGCTTCATCAGGCCCCCTTCTCCATCTGTCTTTCGCTCTCACCTCTGGGGTCTCCCACCTCCCGGAGTGTGCCTTTGACTGTCAGCTTGTGTGATAACTCCCTTCCTGACGTCTTCCTGTGTTTTTCTGATTTGTGCGCCTTCCTCCCCTTCCTCCCCCTTCTTTGAAGCTCCTGTACTTGTAGCCTTTCCTCGCAGTCCTTCAGTAATATTCACCCGACTGTCATCTGTTCTGCTGAGATGGAACATCTGTGGTTGTTTGACTTCGTCCAAGCGTGCGTTCCTCTGTTTCTCCTTTGCGTATTCTTCTGCAATCCAGCCATCGTTGCTCTGCGTAGTAGAACTGCTTAATGGGTAGTTCTCACCCACACTGATGTGCTCCCAGAAGGAGGGGGGAGTTCCTCTCCTTCTGCCTCACTCAAATCCCCAGTTCCTGAAGTCTGTCTTCACTTCATTAGCTCCCCTATCTCTGCTTTCAACCCCAGGCCAACGCTCCAAGTCTATGACTGAAGAAGGAAGCCACATCCCCCCCTGCCCTTGACCCTTTACACGCCGAAGGGAGGCTGAAGGGACAGTGAGGGGGAGGGTTGTAATGGAGAAGGCTCTGGGGGGAGGCGAGTGCTCTTTTCTTCAGGGAGCTCGCTGTGCCCAGGAGCGGAGGGGAAGGAGACAGTGCCACCTTGCACTCCCACAGGCAGATGTAGGAAAGGATGTAGGCTCAGGAAAGGATTTGGTGGACATGGGGGCAATTTATTCTCTCTCCCTTCTGTAAGAATCCAGGTATTAATGTCAGTGGGGTGGGTTTGGGATTCTCAGGTTCTAGAATGCAATGATTCAAACCCCTTCTAAAGCTTTCCTGGGGTGGCAAGGGGGTCTCAGAGCTGGGCTGTGCTTGGTGGGACTGGAGCTCTCATTTCTCTCCACCCCTTCTCTCACCCTCACCTGCCGCTGACATAGAGGAAAGGTTCAGGACTGGGGCACAACTCAGCTTCAGGGCTGTAAACTGACACTGCACAAAGCACCTCAGCCTCTTCTTTGGAATTCTCTCTCCCTTTTCATCCGTGCCTCACCCAGGGAGAGAATATCAGGCTACGTTTACCTGGGCTTTGGGAGGCCCAGGAAGGATTAAGAACAGTTCTCAGGTACCAGCTGTTCACACCGTCAGGTGCTCTGCTAAGCCTGTGACATGCTTGAGTTCACTGAGTTCCCTCAACAACCCTTTGGTGCAGAGACCAACATCCCCATTTGTCAGACAAGGTCACTGAGGCTCAGAAAGGAGTGGTCCCTTATCTAGGACACCCAGAAAGGATGAGGCAGAGCTGCGATTCATGCCCAGGTCTGCCTCACTCCAGAGTCCACACCTCCATAACGTCTACTGATTCACTAAACATTCCTCGAGCACTTATGTGTCAAGCAATGTGGACACAGTAGCAAACAGACATAAGTCCCGCTCTCTTGGGGTTTAATTTCTAGGAGGGCAGAGAGGCTGTAAATAGATAAACACATGTCTCTTCTAATGTCAGGGAGTAGTGAGTGCCTCAGGGAATACAGCAGGTAACAGCTGCAGAGGAATGGAGGTGGCTCTTTCTGATAGAATGGTCAGAGCAGGCTTCTGTGAGGAGACTTTGAGCAAACACCTGAATGAAGTGAGGGAATGAGCCACGCAGATGAGTCAGGAGAACAGAGAAGACAGTCTGTGGAGCTAAATCCAGCTTGCAGACTTTTAAAAATGTGTTTCACATGGTATTAGAAGAGGACTTTGAGCCAACCAAGTTCTTGTTCCATCACCAAATCTTCCCAAATTCTTTTTTTTTTAACTGAAGTATAGTTCATTTACAATGTTGTGTTAGTTTCAGGTGTACCGCAAAGTGATTCAGCTATATATATAATATATATATTTGTATGTAAGGTATATAAACTTTTTCAGATTCTTTTCCATTATAGATTATTACAAAATATTGAATATAGTTCCTTGTTGTTTATCTATTTTTTATATATAGTTTGTGTGAATATGTTAATCCCAAACTCCTAATTTATCCCCCCACCACCTTCTCCTTTGGTAACCATAAGTTTGTTTTCTATGTCTGTGCGTCTATTTCTGCTTTGTAAATAAGTTCCTTTGTATCCTTTTTTTAGATTCCTCATATAAGTGATATCACATGGTATTTGCCTTTCTCTGTCTGACTTACTTCACTTAATACGATAATCTTTAAGTCCACCCATGTTGCTGCAAATGGTATTATTTCGATCTTTTTTATGGCTGAGTAATCGTCCACTGTATATTTGTGTATACCACAATTTCTTTATCCATTCCTCTGTCGATGGACATTTAGGTTGCTTCCATGTCTTGGCTATTGTCAATAGTGCTGCTATGAACATTGGGGTACACGTATCTGTTCGAGTTAGAGTTTTCTCCGTATATATCCCCAGGAGTGGAATTGCTGGATCATATGGTAACTCTACTTTTAGTTTTTTAAGGAACCGCCATACTGTTTTTCATAGTGGCTGCACCAATTTACATGCCCACCAACGGTGTAGGAGGGTTCCTTTTTCCCCCCACCCATACCAGTACTTGTTATTTGTGGACTTTTGGACAGTGGCCATTCTGACTGGTGTGTGTTAACTACTCCCAATTTCTGATTCCTTTGAAGACCCGGAGCTGTGTCCTTTGGGGCTACTCCATCCTCCCTCCCCAGGCATAGCATCTAGTATGGCCCCTGTGCACAGCCCACCTACCCAGGCACAGAGTGGTGCTGTCCAGGTACCAGGTTCTGAAGAAAAGTTCTCATGGAAAAAAACAATTCTCATGGACAATGCAGAGGGGCTTGGAGCCTTCAAAGAGTTCCCTTCCACTGTGGGATGGTGAAGCCAGCACTGGGACGTCTATCCCCAAACTCCCCCTATTCCTTGATACCCAACCTAGAGGAGCACTTGGGTGCTTAGAGAGCATGTAACCAAAACAAACAAATTAAAAACACAGTTCATTCATTTATTCAATAAGCAGCTCTAGTGCTAGGAATCACCCAGGAGGCTCTGGCAGTCATACTCTTGTCAAAGGCTGGCAACCATTCTGACTGGTCAGTGCCCACGCCAAACACTTGCAAAAACTTTTCCCACTGAAACTATTATTCAGGCCCATCCTTTACCCCTCAGCTTCTCCCTCTCTCTGCCCTTCGGTCTCCCTTCCCCGCAGCTCATGACTCTGTAGACTTGAGGCTCCTCAACAACTCCCCGAACTCTTCCTGCCACCTCTCCAGTGCCTCTTCTGCAGCAGGAGATCTTGCAGTCAGAACACAAGAAAGACAAAAACTGCTAAAAGCTCTATTCTTTCATGGGATCCAGGATTTGGGCTAACATCTGATCACAGTTCTGGGGTCAGCAAAATTATTATATATTATAGAATTAGAAAGGGATAATGGGACTCAGGGTCCCTCAAAAGCCTCCTTCATTGTGAGTAAGTAGGATTACAACTCTGCATTTGTCGAAACCCACAGAACTGTACAGCACAAAGAGTGAATTTTATCATATGTAAATTTTAAAAATCCACCAGGATGTAGGGGAACTCGAAATGGAATACAAACTGTAACAACTGAACCTAACCGTATGACCAATTATATACTGTATTTATGTAACTGTTTTACTTTAAAAGGGTGGGGATGAAAAGAACTAACTGAAGTAACTTTGGGAAAAAGAAACTTGACTGCATATTGTATGTCTAAAGACAATAATAACCGTACACAAATACTACACTCTAGTTAGTAAGTTTATTTCTCACTGGGTATGGGTTAGCAATTGTGAGACTATTTTATGTACATATGAAAGTTGAACAGATAAGGAAATATATTGTAAAAAAAAAAATGAGAGTCAAATTCTTGCTATCAAGGAAAGAATTTTCATGGGACTTCCCTGGTGATGCAGTGGTTAAGAATCTGCCTGCCAATGCAGGGGACATGGGTTCGAGGCCTGGTCTGGGAAGATCCCACATGCTGTAGAGCAACTAAGTCCATGCGCCACAACTACTGAGCCCACGTGCCACAACGACTGAAGCCTGCGTGCCTAGAGCCCGTGCTCTGCAACAAGAGAAGTCACCACTATGAGAAGGCTGTACACTGCTACAAAGAGTAGCCACAGCTCGCCGCAACTAGAGAAATCCCTCGCACAGCAATGAAGACCCAACACAGCCAAAAATTAATTAATTAATTAATTAATTTTTTTAAAAAAAAGAATTTTCAAATAGGGAAAGCTAGAATGGACCCTGTGTGTTAGATCGAAATCAGAGATATCAATATGAATTGTTTTTGAGAGAGAAAGAGGGAGAGCTCTCCAAGTTTTGTCCACTGAGAGGGCCAATAAACAAGGATATCCCACTAGCAATAAGCCCAGCTAATACCCAGATCTTGGTTTCTAAATACCATCTTCCAATAAAAGGAATCAGGCCTCTTTAGAGAAGTGGTTGATTCCAGGGCTGGGACAGGGAAAATATAAAAACATTTATGGGAATTCCCTGGCGGTCCAGTGGTTAGGACTCTGCTTCCATTGCAGGGGCCATGGGTTTGATCCTTGGTCAGGGAACTAAGATCCCGCAAGCCAGAAGGCGCATATGTGGCTCCGATTCTGGTAGGTGAGTGAGCACAGTGGTGGAGAAAGAGCTAATTCTCTTCCGATTGCTATTTTCTCTATGGGATAAGAAATGGGACCACCAACAGAGTGATGTGGAAGGAAAGGGTCATGGAGGTTTGAGGGAGCAGGAAAAAGTGTAACAGTTGGGGCTCAAGGAGAGGCTAATTAGAGATGAGGAAGGTTCAGCTGCCCTTGGTGTGTTTCAGTTTCTCCACCAGCGTTTCCCAACTGGATTGGGCTTTGCCCCCAAGTGGACATTAAATAATGACTGGGGTCATTTTTGATTTTTTTACAGCTGGGCGGAGGTCTGCTACTGACATCTAGTGGGTAGATGCCAGAGATACTGCTAAACATCCTACCACTCATAGAACAGTCCCCCCACCCAAAAAGGAGCAGAGTTGGGAAGGAGAAGGAATGTCTTTGCCTATCCAAAGCTGAGGATGGGATGGGACGGAGAAGTGAGAGGGTTTGGGGAGTGGAATTAGGCCTGGGGAATGCAGGTGGAATACTGGGCCAGAAAGACTGGATCTTGTCCCTGACCACTCTCACCGGCTGGGAAAGGCATGAAGGCAGGTCTCTTCTTGAAGGACTGATTGGCATCCAGAAAATGCTCAAGGTTGAATTCCCAGGGCGTCAGAAATTGGCTGGGGTCGTAGTGGACTGTATTAAAGAGGGTGATCATATCCGTGCCCCGCGTGGGTGGAGAGGCCGAATCAGTGGTGTTAGAAGGGCTGGGAGGTTCCCAAACTAGGATTTCCACTGTACAGAGCTGGGAGTCCTGGGGACATGATAAGGGGTGGTGGAGCATAGGACTCCACAGGGGTCCAGGAAGTCTAGGGTGTGGGAGTCTAGAGTTCTCAGTGATGGGTGCTGGAAATGGTTTTGTTGGGGTCTGAGGCAGGGATGCGGGATACCCCCCTTGTAGGAACAGATTTGGGGTTCCTGGGGCGGGAGTGCGGTCTCTGAGAACAGTATTTAGGTACAGGGGCTCCCCAGGATGAAGTCTCAGACCTTGGGGATTTCAGAGAGGGGTTTTAGGAAAGGAACCTGTCAGAGGGAAGAAGTCTGGGGTTCAGGATGTGGTCTAGTCCACTATGGTGTGGCATAGGGCTGAGTTTCTGGATTTAAGGGCCGCAGATGCCTGTTGCAAGAGCCTGGGATGCCTCTTCCTAAGGTTTCAGGTGTCGTTTGCCAGGTGTCCAGCGCACCCTGGGTAGCAGGAAGCCTTGAAAAGTCGTGTCCCGAGTGACGCGGTGTGGAAAGCTCATGGGATGACGTCTGCGAAGCGCTGCACCTTGTGGATCACCGCATCTGTGTAAGGCATGGCCGCTCGGTCCTCCAGCGCAGGCAGCCTCGCGCGTCCCAACACGCGGTCGATCTCCTCCCGTACGCGGGCTGGAGGTGGAGGGGGGAGCGTTATTGAGGGTATCAGCAGGCTTGACTCTGCCGAGAAGAGGTGTGTGCCTGCGTGTGGAAGGGGTCCAGTCAAAGCTTTCCAGTCGGGGGGCGGGGGGCGCTGCAAGGGTTCATGTGAAGGTTAGCCGGAGCTTCGGAGGGAGGCATTGAGTTCAGAGATGTAGGTGAGGGCGTAAGTTTCGTTCGTGCCAGGGCTCCTAGGGGCGGGGTTGTGCAGAGGGGGTTCGGGGCTGCTTGGGGTCCAGGCTCCTGATGGGATTGCCGGCGGGGCTTCGAGGACCAGGGCTGCAGGAGGATGGATGGAGTGAGTGGGGTGTGCGGGAGAGCTGAGAAATCGGGGGTGAAGCAGGCGGCAAAGACCCAGTCGGTCTCCGCACAGCGTCCTGGAGGCCGAGGTTTTGCCAAAGACCCAGAGGTGGGGTTTGGGGAGGCGGGGTCGCAGACTGTGCGGTGCGGGCCGTTCAGACTGTGTGGGAGGAGATGGGTTCCTGGGGAGGCCCGGTGGCTGAGGCTCTGGGGCCGGGCTCTGGGCGGGCTGCGCGAGTTGTGTGGGCAGGGTCAGAGGCGGGCGGCAAAGCAAGATCATGCGGGCGGGGTCTGGGTCCCGGCAGACCCGGCAGGCCGTGTGGACCGCGGGGACCACGTGGGTGGGGTCACCCTCCGGTGGGCTTACGGGTTTGGCTGTGCGACCCAGCCGCGAGCTGGAGGCTCTCACTCCAGACACACTGGGCGGGAGCTCATTGTTCGTGGGCGAGGCTTCGAGGCGGAAGGGGTGGGTGTGCTCGACCGCGCCGTGTGGGCGGGTCTCCCCACCAGGCTCCCGGCGCTCGCACCTTGCACTTTTGGATACTTCATGAGCGCGAGGAAAGCGTGGCGCAGCGTGGTACCCACGGTCTCGGAGCCTCCAAAGAGCAGACTGTGTGAGGTCATCAGCAGAGTATCCATGTGGAAGTGCTTCTCCTGCGGGGGATAAGAGGTGGGGATGTGAGCCAAGGCGGGGGGGGGCCGGGGGGGGGAGATCCTGCGGGCTCG
The DNA here is from genome assembly GCF_002837175.3 of Physeter macrocephalus. Classification (NCBI taxonomy): domain Eukaryota; kingdom Metazoa; phylum Chordata; class Mammalia; order Artiodactyla; family Physeteridae; genus Physeter; species Physeter macrocephalus. The sequence goes on from NC_041230.1 coordinate 10,962,002, forward strand.
GATCCTGTGCGACCCGTTCCCCACAGACCTGCACAACTGCTACTGGGTGCCACTTCAGCCCCTCCTCTCTTTAACTTTCTTTCCTTGGGGGAGCTGGGGAGCGCGGAAGGGCAGGGTAGGGAGAATCTCAGCCGCGGGGCCCACAATAACAAATCCTTAAGGATTTCTTAAAGAGCTGTTAATTGGCGGAGGCCCCGAGTGGCCCCAGCAGAGCCAGGTGTTCCAGCTTCACTTCCCGGACGTGGGGAGATTAGACCCAAACGCGCGCTCAGCTCGGGATCCTTGTTGGTTTGAGGCAGGATAGCAGGTCAGACCAGAGACGAGACTTCCAGGCAGGGCTTACCTGTGCCATCTTGGTAAGGAAGCAATCAATGAAGTCCTGCGGAGAGTTTGGGTCGAGGGAGGCCTGGTGGTCACAGACGCTGCGGGCGATGAGGTCCTTCATGCCTCCGAAGTTCTGGAAAAGGTGTTGGTGCAGCCCGGGCACCCAGTCCAGGAGGCTCGGAAAGATATTGTAGCGCTGAGGATGGAGCAGAGCTGTAGGGTTTAGGAGGAACAGGCAGGCAGGGAGGTAGGGTGCGTGCGTGCGTGCGTGCGTGTGTGTGTGTGTGTAGCGTGGGGCGGGGGCTATGTGTAGGTGGATCCCCTGTGGAGTGGACGGGGCCACATACCTCGGGGGCAGGGTCAGACAGAAAGGGGCGGGGCCTGGCAGGGCCAATCGCAACTCCTTCCCTGCCCACTGCTTCTCCTATATCCCTGGAAGGGCTGGACCCCCAACCCTCTCGCCCGTGGAACTAGGTCTCCTGACCTCTCCCCAGGGGCTGCTCATGATTTGGAAGTTGTCATTGATGGGGTGGATAATGGTGAGCAGACGTTTATCGTCGTAGTCGAAACGGGTGCCGAAGATCACGGAGCAGATAATGTTGGACACCAAGCGGCTCAGCACAAACTTGGGGTCGAAGGGCTCGCCTGAGGGTGAGGGGCTAACGGGTCGGCCGCGCGGCTCGGGAGACGCAGTGTGCAACACACCAGACCCCAGGCGGTAACACCACTAGCAGCACAGAACACACGCTCCTGGCCACCTAACATGCAGCATGACAACACCCCAAAAGTATCTGGCAACACAACAGGCAGCACAGAATCCACACCATCCTGCAGCACATCGACAACAATACCAAACTGCCGTACAGGATATTCTTGGCAACACAGCTCACGGCATACACAACATACACACAACATACGACACGATACCACACACAGTGTCTGACGATACTACAGCCTCACTTGGCAATGACACACAGCAACACAACCTAACACCCAATGATCTGACGACCCAAAAGATCACAGAAAACAACACATTCCTGCATTAGCCATTACATGATAGCACGGCCCAGAAAACTGAATCTGGAGTTACATAGACATAGTTTGGATCTTCGCTTGGACTCTTAGTCTAGGCATGACCTAGGCGAACCGACTTCCCTTCTCTGAGCCTCAGTTTTCTCATCTGTAAAATGGGCTTGATGATAGTCTTCTCCTCGTGGGGCTGTTATAAAGAGTCAGTGAGTGTGTGGCAGGGAAGTGCTTAGCTAAGGGCCTGACCCATCATGAGCCAAACCAGGGTGGTGTGGTAGGCTGAGTAATGGCCCCCTTTCCAAAGATGTCCATGTCCCAATTTCCAAGAACCTGTGCCTATGTGATTCAGTTAAGGATCTTGGGATGGGAGATTATTCTGGATTATCTGGTGGGCCTAATGTAATCACAAGGGTCCTTATAAGAGGGAGGCAGAAGGGTCTGAGTAGAAAAGGTGATGTGGGCTTCCCTGGTGGCGCAGTGGTTAAGAATCCGCCTGCCGATGCAGGTGACACGGGTTCGAACCCTGGTCCGGGAAGATCCCACATGCCGCGGAGCAACTAAGCCCGTGCGCCACAACAACCGAGCCTGCGCTCTAGATCCCGCGAGCCACAACTACTGAAGCCCGCGCACCACAACTACTGAAGCCCGCGCACCTTAGAGCCTGAGCTCCACAACAGGAGAGGCCACCGCAATGAGAGGCCCGTACACCGCAACGAAGAGCAGCCCCCACACACTGCAACTAGAGAAAGCCTGCGTGCAGCAACGAAGACCCAACGCAGCCAAAAATAAATAAAATAAATTTATATTTAAAAAAAAAAGAAAAGAAAAAGACAGGGTAGTCTCCACAGCCACTAAACACCTCCCGCTGGTCCACAAGAGCCTGCTTCACAGCTTGGTACCCGCTGAGGACCACCACCCGCCTGGGCCCCAGGTACACTGTGTACACTGAACCGAAATCCTTGTTCAGCTGAGAGTAAGAAGACGGAGGTCACAGGGGGGTCTGGGCCATGAGACCCCTCCCCTCCTTGTCCCTCCCCCTCACCCAAGCCTAGGCCTTTGACCTTGGTGAGGGAGCTCAGCATGTTTTGGGAGCGAAGCTGCAGCAAGTTTCCCAGGAGTGGGAGGGGTCTGGGGCCTGGGGGAAGCTGGTCTTTGCCCCTTGAGCCGATGGTCAGGAACAGACAGACGAGAGCCAGGAGTAGGAGCAAATGGTTGTGCTTATGCTGTCCATGGTGAAGGCCCCTGCAGTCACCTGGGGGGCAGGGGAGTGGGGGGGGCTTGGGGGAGGGGGTGGGCGGGTAAAATGGGGAGAAGGCAGCTCTGGGGAGGGAGTGGGATTCCTTCACTCCTCATCTCCTTCTGGAACTTGCCTTCCCCAGACCCTGGAAACGGGTGCAGATGGAGAGAAGAAAAGAAGTAGACAGAGGCAGAGACAGGGAGAGGCCAGGGGACAGGGGAGAGGAGGGAGAGGGGAAGGGAGACAGAGAGAGAAAAAGGCATGAGGTAGTCAAAATACAGAGAGACAGACAGAAATCGAGGCAGATGGAGAGGGACAGAAGAGAGATAGAGACAGACACTAAGAGAGCCAGAGAGGTACAATTGGAGATGATGAGACAGAAATGAGAGCGAGATATCCAAATATCTATGGATGTCTACCTATCATCTATCTATCATTTTTTTTTAATTAATTAATTTATTTATTTATGGCTGTGTTGGGTCTTCGTTGCTGTGCGCGGGCTTTTCTCTAGTTGCGGCGAGCGAGGGCTACTCTTCGTTGCGGTGCGTGGGCTGCTCATTGCGTTGGCCTTTCTTGTTGTGGAGCACAGGCTCTAGGCACACGGCTTCAGCAGTTGTGGCACGCGGTCTCAGTAGTTGTGGCTCGTGGGCTCTAGAGCACAGGCTCAGTAGTTGTGGTGGGCTCAGCTGCTCCGTGACATGTGGGATCTTCCCGGACCAGGGCTCAAACCCGTGTCCCCTGCATTGGCAGGCGGATTCCCAACCACTGCACCACCAGGGAAGTGCCCTATCTATCATTTATCATCTAACATCTTTCACGAGACTGATTCTCACACAGATATAGTGATAAAGAGAGATAGAGACACACAGGACAGAGACAGACAAATCAAGACACAGAAATAGCCAGACAGAGAGGCAGACAGAGAGAGACTAGAGAAAGGAGATAGAACTAGGGAGACACAGAGCTAGAGAAAGAGAAGAGAGAGATGGAGAGACAGAGATATATACTTACTGAGAGACATAGAGGTGGACACTGAAAGATAGACAGGAAGAGGGTGAGAGACAGACAGAGAGAGGAAGAGGCAGAGCCAAACCCAGAGGCTGATGGCAAAGAGAGTGACAGAGACAGAAAAGAGAGATACACAGAGACAGAGAGACATGGAGGGAGAGAGAGAGACAGAGAGAGACAGACAGACAGGGAATGTTAGACAGAGACACTCAGAGACCGAGACCAAGACAGACTTGAGACAGAGGGAAGGCAGAAGCAGAAACAGACAGAAAGGTATCCTGAACCCAGGGGTCACATTCCAGACAGAGATGTCACTGGCTGGGTAAAGCATTAGTACAGAGTGTCCAGTGCCCAGTCCTGGCTCGGAGCTCTGAAACACTTTGATAAGTGAAAGAACAGAGCCCCAGAGAGACAGACCCAGAGACCCTGAGAGCCCACAGAGGAGATGACAAGGGAGACCCCAGCCAATCTCAGAGACAGGGAGATGGAGCCATTGACCCCCTCTCTTAAGAGCTACCCCCTCCTCTGTGATCTGCCCTTTACCTGTTGAGCTGTTGGGACAGCTGAGGTGTGTTCTGGAGGGTCTGGTCCGACCGGCAGTGGCTGTTCCAGATGTGTGCTCAGGAGCTCTGAATGTGTCTGGGCGAAGGGGCTGCTCCTAAATCATCTCTGTCCACACCACCTTGCCCCCCTTTTTCCTAGTTCTCCCAGTGACTTTTAATCCCTCCCATCTTCCTGCATTATATGCATGGGTCCGAGGCTCACAGCCAGCTGCAATGATGCCCTGAGTGGGTTCCTTGGGAACCCCACCTCCTCCTCCTATAGGCTCACCTCAGCTCTTCTCACTGTGGCCAGTGGTGTCCATTTGCCCTGAATTGGGGTGAAGTCTTCTCCATTTTTTGCCACTGGGGACCCTGGATCTGGTCCTGGGTCTGGTTTGGGGTTACAGAGCTCTGGCAAAATGAAGGGGCAAGGATGGGGTCAGGATCTCTGTCCTGGACAGAAGTTTTCTCATTCTCTGGGGGCCCATTTTCACAACTCTTCTCACCCTTTTCTGTCTCTTGCAGTCTGTCTCTGAAATTCTGTATGCGTCTCTCTTTGCTTCTGCTTCTGAAACTTTTTGTGTCTTTTTATGTCTCTGTCTCTCTCATTCTCTCTCCCTTTGTGTCTCTGGGTCTCTATCTTTCACCCTCTATTCCATCTCTAATTCTCTTTGTGCCCTTTCTCTTTCTCTCTGCTTCTTTCTCCCTGTAATTTTTCTCAGTCACCATCTTCTCCTGACTGTCTGGGTGTCTCCCTGTCCCTTTTTCTTTCTGTCTCTCACACCTCCAAGAGCTGGACTGCAGTGGACAGGACTGAAGCCAGGCTAAGGTTGAAGGAGGATTTGGGAGAAGGGCGGGGCAGGCAGAAGCCTCAGGAGAAAGGACCTCAGACGTGAATGGTACCCCCGCTACTGCCCACGTACACCTCTGATCTCTGGTGGCCTTGGCCTTGCAGCAGCTTGAAGCAGGGTTTCAGTTCCCGGCCAGTGATGGTGGTCGGGTCACGGTGGTGAGAGCACCGAATCCCAGCCATAGACCACTGGTCAGTGACAAGGCCCCTGGCCCTTCGGCTTTGCAGAAAAGAATTCCCACAAAGACAGAAAGTAGTGAAACAAGTAAAGTATTTATTAGGAGAAAAAAGTACAGTACGTGTGGATAGACACATGGGCAGACTCAGAGAGAGAGTCACGCCCTTGTGGCAGTTTAAATCACTTATTTCTTCCAGGTTTCCTTTGGCCTATCATTTGGATTTGCCTGGTTCAGAGTCCGTATTCAGTTTATCTCAGGACCCTGCCATGTGTGCGTGCGCATCTCTTAGCCGAGCTGGATTCTACCAAAGAGGTCTGTGGGTAGCTAGCCTCACTTAGTATGGGGTGGCGCCGCCTCCCTTTTTGACCTCGAAGGAGCTTTTCTGTGCATGTGTAGTCGGGGAGGTCTCCTGACTTAGAGAATGAGAAATAAGTGGTCTCTTATCTTCCATCTGGGTAGGGCCCAGCCTCCTCTCTCGATTGTCCTGCTATGGTTGTCTTGGAGTATTGAAATCCCCGCGGAGGGAGGCAGGGAGTCAGGATAGTATTGTAATTTCACTTGGACTTGGTCACTGTCAGTCTCTCCACTGGGTGGTGCAGTTGAAGTGGTCCTGGTTTTTCTTGGCTTTGTCTTTACCCGGCTGAAAAAAATCTTTCCTGTTTAACTCAGTATTAGAAAAGGGGGTGGGGTGAATAATAATAGGTAACTTCATATTGCTTACTGTGAACCAGGTGCTACCTCTGAGAGTGGTGGCTAAGAGCTGGGCTTTGCTGCCAGACCCCAGCTTTGTCATCTTCTAGCTGTGTGGCCTTGGATATGTTCCTTCACCTCTCTGTGCCTCGGTTTTGTTTGTTTTTTAAAATATTTATTTATTTATGTATTTATTTATATATTTGGCTGCACCAGGTCTTAGTTGCAGCATGTGGGATCTTTAGTGGATGGGATCTTTAGTTGCGGCATGCGAACTCTTAGCTGCGGCATGTGGGATCTAGTTCCCTGACCAGGGATCAAACCGGGGCCCCCTGCATTGGGAGTGCGGAGTCTTAGCCACTGGACCACCAGGGACGTCCCTGTGCCTCGGTTTTTACATCTATAAGATGAGGATCATAAAAAGGTCCACCTCTTGGAGTTATCAAGAGGATTAAATCCAGTATAGTGCTTAGGGCATTATATATGTTCACAACAACAAAATGAGGCACTATTACGCTCCCCATTTCAGGTACCCACCCAGAAACTGTGGCTTGCCCAAGATCACGAAACTAGTACTGTCAGAGCTGGGATTCGAACCCCTGCAATGTTGCACTTGTAGCAGGTCCACGATTTACTTCAACTGTCTTTTCCAGACCTTTAGATGGATGGGTCCGTGAGTACCCAGCCATTATTCTCATGTTTTCCTTTGAAAGTTGAGGGGGCCCCTCACCCCATCTTGTCTCATTGCTCCTGCCCACCCTTTCTCCCTGTGGGAGGCCGGCTGCGCCTGGGCGAGTCGCTGCGGCGCGGGGAGCTCTTCCTCTTCCTCACTGCTATCCTGCAGAGCTTCTCGCTGGAGCCGCTGGGGGCGCCCGAGGACAGCGACCTGACCCCGTTCGGCTCCGGTCTCTGCAATTTGCCGCGGCCTTTCCAGCGGTGCCTGCGCTCGCGCTGACGCCGCATCCCTTCCAGGTTCGCCGGTGAGCGTTGAGGACCTCCCGTTCCCCTGCGCCCCATGCCTCTCGCTGTCACACTCGCTTCCCCTCACCTTGTGCCTGCCACGTGCCCATCCCCCATCGCTCCCGTCTTTACCTTCTGCGCTCCCAGAGGCAGAGAAAGCCAAGGGGAAGGGGAAGCGCGTGCCTTGTTTTATCCACAGACCTCGTTCTATTGCGCACACTTTGGGGGATTTTGTATCAATTTATAATAAATTATCTTTATAATAGATTCGAACCTTCCTCGGCTGAATTAAAGGGAGGAGGATAGTCCTCTAGGATGGGGAGAAGGAAGGTCTGGCTGCAGAGAGGGGAGACACCTGGCTGTGATGAGTTCAACCCTCACCCTGAGGGCGGTTAAAAACTGGGAGGAATTGTTTCCTGGAGACAGGCTGGAAGGTAAAGGCTGTGAGGGCTCGAATGAAGATAGAGGCAGAGAAGCCAAGGCTGAGAAAAAGACAGCAGCCTAGAGAGATATGGAAAAGGTCTGCAAGAGATTCAGGGCACTGTACAAAGATGGAGATGTAAGCAGGGAGAAAGTGAGAGACCCGGAGAAATAAACAGACCCAGAGACTGAGAAATCACAATTACTAACACTTACCTAGTACTTCCTATTCACACACTGGTCCAAAATGCCTCATTTAAATATCCCTATGAGACAAAAAGCAATTTTATTATACATTTTTACAGATGAGCAAACTGAGGTTGCTCAGAGAGGTGAAGTGACTTGCCCAAGATTACACAGCCAGAAACGGGCAGAGCTGGGTTCGGAACGCAGATCAGCCGGCTCCAACGCTGCTCTTCAAAATATTATGAGTCAGAGACACAGAGGAAAGCAGAGAGATACAGAGACTGAGATCTAGGGAGGCAAAGAGAATAGAAGACAGAGACAAAGAAAGAAACAAAAATGACCAGAGAAAGAGGGGAAGGGCAATGAATGGGGAAAGTGAGGCACTGGAAGACTGAAACCCTCCCCCATTTCTCATCCCTCTCATTGGACTGTTTCTTTGTCTTGCAATTCCTCCCTTTGGGGTGGGGATAGCGGTCCCAGGCATGGGGCCTCCCAGCTTGGGACTGGACTTAACAAGCTGACATCTGCTGACAGTAGCTTTTCTCAAGGAGCAGGCATCTCAAGTTTCACTGAGCTGGAGTCAGACCGAATGAGGCTGGCCCTGACAGCCGTGGGCAGAGGTGACCTGGAAGGCCCTAGCCTGAGTGGAGTCTCCCCAAGGTCACCCAGAAGCTGGGACATGCTCTGCTGGGTATGGGCCTGGCTGCAGGGAGGCTTATAGGTGGCCCCCACATGGGGTGGTGGCTCCCTAATCTACACACCGTTCCCACCACAGGCCAAGCACAGAGTCTGCCCCAGGGCCCAGGCAGGGACGCAGAGGTGGAGGGTGGAAAGGAGAGATTCAGAGGTCCTGAGAAAGAAAGATGGAGAGAGGGCTTTTCTCTAGTTGCGGCGAGCGAGGGCTACTCTTCGTTGCGGTGCGTGGGCTGCTCATTGCGTTGGCCTTTCTTGTTGTGGAGCACAGGCTCTAGGCACACGGCTTCAGCAGTTGTGGCACGCGGTCTCAGTAGTTGTGGCTCGTGGGCTCTAGAGCACAGGCTCAGTAGTTGTGGTGGGCTCAGCTGCTCCGTGACATGTGGGATCTTCCCGGACCAGGGCTCAAACCCGTGTCCCCTGCATTGGCAGGCGGATTCCCAACCACTGCACCACCAGGGAAGTGCCCTATCTATCATTTATCATCTAACATCTTTCACGAGACTGATTCTCACACAGATATAGTGATAAAGAGAGATAGAGACACACAGGACAGAGACAGACAAATCAAGACACAGAAATAGCCAGACAGAGAGGCAGACAGAGAGAGACTAGAGAAAGGAGATAGAACTAGGGAGACACAGAGCTAGAGAAAGAGAAGAGAGAGATGGAGAGACAGAGATATATACTTACTGAGAGACATAGAGGTGGACACTGAAAGATAGACAGGAAGAGGGTGAGAGACAGACAGAGAGAGGAAGAGGCAGAGCCAAACCCAGAGGCTGATGGCAAAGAGAGTGACAGAGACAGAAAAGAGAGATACACAGAGACAGAGAGACATGGAGGGAGAGAGAGAGACAGAGAGAGACAGACAGACAGGGAATGTTAGACAGAGACACTCAGAGACCGAGACCAAGACAGACTTGAGACAGAGGGAAGGCAGAAGCAGAAACAGACAGAAAGGTATCCTGAACCCAGGGGTCACATTCCAGACAGAGATGTCACTGGCTGGGTAAAGCATTAGTACAGAGTGTCCAGTGCCCAGTCCTGGCTCGGAGCTCTGAAACACTTTGATAAGTGAAAGAACAGAGCCCCAGAGAGACAGACCCAGAGACCCTGAGAGCCCACAGAGGAGATGACAAGGGAGACCCCAGCCAATCTCAGAGACAGGGAGATGGAGCCATTGACCCCCTCTCTTAAGAGCTACCCCCTCCTCTGTGATCTGCCCTTTACCTGTTGAGCTGTTGGGACAGCTGAGGTGTGTTCTGGAGGGTCTGGTCCGACCGGCAGTGGCTGTTCCAGATGTGTGCTCAGGAGCTCTGAATGTGTCTGGGCGAAGGGGCTGCTCCTAAATCATCTCTGTCCACACCACCTTGCCCCACTTTTTCCTAGTTCTCCCAGTGACTTTTAATCCCTCCCATCTTCCTGCATTATATGCATGGGTCCGAGGCTCACAGCCAGCTGCAATGATGCCCTGAGTGGGTTCCTTGGGAACCCCACCTCCTCCTCCTATAGGCTCACCTCAGCTCTTCTCACTGTGGCCAGTGGTGTCCATTTGCCCTGAATTGGGGTGAAGTCTTCTCCATTTTTTGCCACTGGGGACCCTGGATCTGGTCCTGGGTCTGGTTTGGGGTTACAGAGCTCTGGCAAAATGAAGGGGCAAGGATGGGGTCAGGATCTCTGTCCTGGACAGAAGTTTTCTCATTCTCTGGGGGCCCATTTTCACAACTCTTCTCACCCTTTTCTGTCTCTTGCAGTCTGTCTCTGAAATTCTGTATGCGTCTCTCTTTGCTTCTGCTTCTGAAACTTTTTGTGTCTTTTTATGTCTCTGTCTCTCTCATTCTCTCTCCCTTTGTGTCTCTGGGTCTCTATCTTTCACCCTCTATTCCATCTCTAATTCTCTTTGTGCCCTTTCTCTTTCTCTCTGCTTCTTTCTCCCTGTAATTTTTCTCAGTCACCATCTTCTCCTGACTGTCTGGGTGTCTCCCTGTCCCTTTTTCTTTCTGTCTCTCACACCTCCAAGAGCTGGACTGCAGTGGACAGGACTGAAGCCAGGCTAAGGTTGAAGGAGGATTTGGGAGAAGGGCGGGGCAGGCAGAAGCCTCAGGAGAAAGGACCTCAGACGTGAATGGTACCCCCGCTACTGCCCACGTACACCTCTGATCTCTGGTGGCCTTGGCCTTGCAGCAGCTTGAAGCAGGGTTTCAGTTCCCGGCCAGTGATGGTGGTCGGGTCACGGTGGTGAGAGCACCGAATCCCAGCCATAGACCACTGGTCAGTGACAAGGCCCCTGGCCCTTCGGCTTTGCAGAAAAGAATTCCCACAAAGACAGAAAGTAGTGAAACAAGTAAAGTATTTATTAGGAGAAAAAAGTACAGTACGTGTGGATAGACACATGGGCAGACTCAGAGAGAGAGTCACGCCCTTGTGGCAGTTTAAATCACTTATTTCTTCCAGGTTTCCTTTGGCCTATCATTTGGATTTGCCTGGTTCAGAGTCCGTATTCAGTTTATCTCAGGACCCTGCCATGTGTGCGTGCGCATCTCTTAGCCGAGCTGGATTCTACCAAAGAGGTCTGTGGGTAGCTAGCCTCACTTAGTATGGGGTGGCGCCGCCTCCCTTTTTGACCTCGAAGGAGCTTTTCTGTGCATGTGTAGTCGGGGAGGTCTCCTGACTTAGAGAATGAGAAATAAGTGGTCTCTTATCTTCCATCTGGGTAGGGCCCAGCCTCCTCTCTCGATTGTCCTGCTATGGTTGTCTTGGAGTATTGAAATCCCCGCGGAGGGAGGCAGGGAGTCAGGATAGTATTGTAATTTCACTTGGACTTGGTCACTGTCAGTCTCTCCACTGGGTGGTGCAGTTGAAGTGGTCCTGGTTTTTCTTGGCTTTGTCTTTACCCGGCTGAAAAAAATCTTTCCTGTTTAACTCAGTATTAGAAAAGGGGGTGGGGTGAATAATAATAGGTAACTTCATATTGCTTACTGTGAACCAGGTGCTACCTCTGAGAGTGGTGGCTAAGAGCTGGGCTTTGCTGCCAGACCCCAGCTTTGTCATCTTCTAGCTGTGTGGCCTTGGATATGTTCCTTCACCTCTCTGTGCCTCGGTTTTGTTTGTTTTTTAAAATATTTATTTATTTATGTATTTATTTATATATTTGGCTGCACCAGGTCTTAGTTGCAGCATGTGGGATCTTTAGTGGATGGGATCTTTAGTTGCGGCATGCGAACTCTTAGCTGCGGCATGTGGGATCTAGTTCCCTGACCAGGGATCAAACCGGGGCCCCCTGCATTGGGAGTGCGGAGTCTTAGCCACTGGACCACCAGGGACGTCCCTGTGCCTCGGTTTTTACATCTATAAGATGAGGATCATAAAAAGGTCCACCTCTTGGAGTTATCAAGAGGATTAAATCCAGTATAGTGCTTAGGGCATTATATATGTTCACAACAACAAAATGAGGCACTATTACGCTCCCCATTTCAGGTACCCACCCAGAAACTGTGGCTTGCCCAAGATCACGAAACTAGTACTGTCAGAGCTGGGATTCGAACCCCTGCAATGTTGCACTTGTAGCAGGTCCACGATTTACTTCAACTGTCTTTTCCAGACCTTTAGATGGATGGGTCCGTGAGTACCCAGCCATTATTCTCATGTTTTCCTTTGAAAGTTGAGGGGGCCCCTCACCCCATCTTGTCTCATTGCTCCTGCCCACCCTTTCTCCCTGTGGGAGGCCGGCTGCGCCTGGGCGAGTCGCTGCGGCGCGGGGAGCTCTTCCTCTTCCTCACTGCTATCCTGCAGAGCTTCTCGCTGGAGCCGCTGGGGGCGCCCGAGGACAGCGACCTGACCCCGTTCGGCTCCGGTCTCTGCAATTTGCCGCGGCCTTTCCAGCGGTGCCTGCGCTCGCGCTGACGCCGCATCCCTTCCAGGTTCGCCGGTGAGCGTTGAGGACCTCCCGTTCCCCTGCGCCCCATGCCTCTCGCTGTCACACTCGCTTCCCCTCACCTTGTGCCTGCCACGTGCCCATCCCCCATCGCTCCCGTCTTTACCTTCTGCGCTCCCAGAGGCAGAGAAAGCCAAGGGGAAGGGGAAGCGCGTGCCTTGTTTTATCCACAGACCTCGTTCTATTGCGCACACTTTGGGGGATTTTGTATCAATTTATAATAAATTATCTTTATAATAGATTCGAACCTTCCTCGGCTGAATTAAAGGGAGGAGGATAGTCCTCTAGGATGGGGAGAAGGAAGGTCTGGCTGCAGAGAGGGGAGACACCTGGCTGTGATGAGTTCAACCCTCACCCTGAGGGCGGTTAAAAACTGGGAGGAATTGTTTCCTGGAGACAGGCTGGAAGGTAAAGGCTGTGAGGGCTCGAATGAAGATAGAGGCAGAGAAGCCAAGGCTGAGAAAAAGACAGCAGCCTAGAGAGATATGGAAAAGGTCTGCAAGAGATTCAGGGCACTGTACAAAGATGGAGATGTAAGCAGGGAGAAAGTGAGAGACCCGGAGAAATAAACAGACCCAGAGACTGAGAAATCACAATTACTAACACTTACCTAGTACTTCCTATTCACACACTGGTCCAAAATGCCTCATTTAAATATCCCTATGAGACAAAAAGCAATTTTATTATACATTTTTACAGATGAGCAAACTGAGGTTGCTCAGAGAGGTGAAGTGACTTGCCCAAGATTACACAGCCAGAAACGGGCAGAGCTGGGTTCGGAACGCAGATCAGCCGGCTCCAACGCTGCTCTTCAAAATATTATGAGTCAGAGACACAGAGGAAAGCAGAGAGATACAGAGACTGAGATCTAGGGAGGCAAAGAGAATAGAAGACAGAGACAAAGAAAGAAACAAAAATGACCAGAGAAAGAGGGGAAGGGCAATGAATGGGGAAAGTGAGGCACTGGAAGACTGAAACCCTCCCCCATTTCTCATCCCTCTCATTGGACTGTTTCTTTGTCTTGCAATTCCTCCCTTTGGGGTGGGGATAGCGGTCCCAGGCATGGGGCCTCCCAGCTTGGGACTGGACTTAACAAGCTGACATCTGCTGACAGTAGCTTTTCTCAAGGAGCAGGCATCTCAAGTTTCACTGAGCTGGAGTCAGACCGAATGAGGCTGGCCCTGACAGCCGTGGGCAGAGGTGACCTGGAAGGCCCTAGCCTGAGTGGAGTCTCCCCAAGGTCACCCAGAAGCTGGGACATGCTCTGCTGGGTATGGGCCTGGCTGCAGGGAGGCTTATAGGTGGCCCCCACATGGGGTGGTGGCTCCCTAATCTACACACTGTTCCCACCACAGGCCAAGCACAGAGTCTGCCCCAGGGCCCAGGCAGGGACGCAGAGGTGGAGGGTGGAAAGGAGAGATTCAGAGGTCCTGAGAAAGAAAGATGGAGAGATGCGGAAGAGAAACACATGATGAAGAGAAAGAGACAGACAGAGATAGAGAGATACATAGAGAGAGATCCTGAAAACCAAAGACTGGGAGTGAGAGAGACAGAGAGACAGAGGAGAAGAGAAGAACTGAGAAAAGGGGAAAGATAGAGCTGCCCAAAGAGAAGACAGACAAGGAGATGCTAAAGTCAAGATGGAAAGTAAGAGAGGCACAGAGCTGAAGAGAGACAGAGATCTGAAAGGACAAAAAGAGAACCAGAGAGAAGCCTCAAGAGATGAAACAGACAGGCAGGAAGGGAGACAGTCACAAGGATTCAGCCAAAGATAGAGACCGAGAGAAATAGAGTCCGAATTATGGAGCAACAGAGAGAAACAGAGACAAGAATTTATATGTCTAAGAGTAAATGACAAACTTGAGATTAGATTTGTAATGTGGAACCAAATGAATTAAAAGGGAAGTATAATATTTTAACCATAATTCAAAAAGACACACGCACCCCAATGTTCACTGCAGCACTATTTACAATCGCCAGGTCATGGAAGCAACCTAAATGTCCATCAACAGAAGAATGGATAAAGAAGATGTGGTACATATATACAATGGAATATTACTCAGCCATAAAATTGGGTCATTTGTAGAGACATGGATGGACCTAGAGACTGTCATACAGAGTGAAGTAAGTCAGAAAGGGAAAAACATCTTATATTAACGCGTATATGTAGAATCTAGAAAAATGGTACTGATGAACCTGTTTGCAAGGCAGAAGTAGAGACACAGATGTAGAGAACACACGTATGGACACCAAGGGGGGAAAGGGGGGTAGGATGAATTGGGAGATTGGGATTGACATATATACACGAATATGTATAAAATAGGTAACTAGTGAGAACCTGCTGTACAGCACAGGGAACTCCACTCAATGCACTGTGGTGACCCACATGGGAAGGAAATCCAAAAAAGAGGGGATATATGTACACACGTAGCTGATTCATCTCGCTGTACCGCAGAAACTAACACAACATTGTAAAGCAACTATACTCCAATTAAAAAAGAGAGAGAGAGAGAGAAACAGAGACAGAAATAGGGATGAAGAAAGCCATGCATTCATTCAGCAACATTTACTGAGTGCCAACTGTGTGCTGAGCACTATTTTATGTGCCGGGGATACAGAAGTGAACAAGACAAAATGCCTGCTCTTGAAAAGAGCCTGAGAAAGAGGATCCATCCGAGAGGCTGGGGTGGGAGTTGGGGGAGGGGGTGGCGAGGGCATGCTTGCTGCACCCCTGCTGTCTGCAGAGTCAGTGCCTCTGAGCGGTGTCCTGCCCCTCAGACCCTGCCAGTCACCAGGTTCCCAAAGGCTGACAGGTAGGGAGACGTGCTACACAAACAGGCAGGAAGACGGGAAAGCAGAGACAGAGGGAGATTAAGGTAAAGACAAACTGGAAGAGGCAGGGAGAGAAAAAGACAGACATTGACAAGAGAGAGCGCACGAGAGAGAAGACAAACATGAACAGAGGTAGACGCTGAGAGTGAAACAGAGAGAGAGAGAGAGAAATAGGAAGAGAGAGAAAGAGAGAGAGATGAACAGAGAAACACAGAGACTGAGAGTGAGAGAGACACTCCCAGAGACATGCCCCGTCCCAGACTCTGCACAGCCCCCTCACCATCTCCCCAGGTCTGGGCCCTGTGCCAGGCACCTGGCGGAAGGCTGGATCTGGCACGGCGGGGTGGGCGGCAGGGTGGGCCGCATTCCTGAACAGTCTGTTCCGAGTACAGACTCAGCCACAACCCCCGCCCCTGGCCCATCGTGGCCTGGCATCAGGCGGGGGTGCCCACTGAGGAGTCTGGGGGACTGGAGACCAGGGGTGTAGCAGCATAGGCAGAGGACATTTGGGGCATCTGCGAGCCAGAGCATTGGGAATAGAGATGGCAGGAGTTCAGGGCAGGGCATAAGTGTGGAAATACAAGGGTGTCAACCGTGGGAAGGCAGCCAGGAGTCATAGGATAGGCATGGAAGTGCCAAGCTGAGGGGCACCAGGACGCTAGGGGACTTGAGTGAGCATCTGGGAGACATGTGTGGCATACAGAGCTCCAAGAGCAATGGGTGTGGAAGTGACAAGGGCTCAGGTGTGAGCCCCCAGGAATCACAGGCACAGGGCACCGGAGTGCCAGGCGAATGGACACATCACCAGGAGTGTTCTAGGAAGTGTATTTAGCAGTCAGGATGTTTTGAGTTATCAGAAGTACAAGGTACAGCATTCAGTGGTCATGGGCCCAGAGGTGTCCAGGGGATTAGGAAGGCACAGCTACAGGCCAAGTGAGATGGACCCAAAGGTGCTGGGGGTTCAGGAGGGTGCACCTGTTAACCAGGTATGCTGACATGAAAATGCTAGTGCATTAAGGCTACCAAATAGGACAGGCTGAGGCACGCACGCGCACACACACACACACACACACACACACACACACACACACACACACAAGGCCAGGAGGAGGCAAGGCCAGCAATGATAGGGCTGGGGGCGGGGTGCAGACTTTGGGTTGGGGAATTACAGAATGAGCATCCCAAAGGCAGCCACCGCTCCCACTTTCAGTCTCCAGCTCCCCCCGCCCCCCAGATCCCAAGGGAATCAACGAGAGGCAAAGAGGTGCAGGCAGCCGGGCGGGGTTGGGGTGCACCCGGCGCTCAGGCGCTCAGACGCAGGCGGCCCTACCCCTGGGCCCGTACCACTCCCGCTTCTGCGGAACTTGCTGCAGCTCGAGTCTGGACACCTGGACCGTGCACTCATGGAGGCAGCCCCAACAGTGGGTGGGGTAACAGGATTCTGGATTCCTGGAGGTGGGGCTGGGGGCTAGAACTCCTGGTTCTCTGAATGAAGACGGAGCTGAGGGCTCGGACCCTGTAAGTCCTGACAGAGGGCGAGGGGCCTGGAGTCCCGCCTTCCGGGAAAGGAGCCTGGGGGTGGGAAGTTAGCTGGAGGGAAAAGGGGCAGTGGCCCTGAGCTCCTGGTTCAGGGCGGAGTCGCGCTGCCACCCCCGACTCCCGGGTCCCAAGGGAGGAGGAGCCTGGGGCGGGCAGTCTGGTCCCAGGGGACGGGGAGCAGAGAGGTCTGCTCTGGCTCAAGGCTGGGGAGGTACTGAGGGCCCAGATACCTAGTTCTGAGGGTGCAGGGGGCTGGGGACCTGGACTTCTAGGTTTGGAGGGAAGGCGGTGGGGCTGGACTCCTGGGTCTGAAGGAGAAGGGAGCTGGGGGCCGGGCTCTGGGGTCTCGATGGCGGAGGGGTCAGGAGCCCAGACGAGGGCCCGCTGAGCACCGGCTCCGTGTAGCTGCCTGGCCGCTGGGGTCCGGTGTTTACGGTGTGGCTGGGCCCGCGCCCTGCAGTGGTGCTGTGCAGCTACGCAGCGCTGCGGGACGCATTAGTGCTGCAAGCGGATGCCTTCTCCGGCCGCGGGGCCAGGGCAGTCTTCGAACGCTTCACACGCGGAAACGGTGAGGCCTGGGCGGCGGAAGTGCGGGCCGGGAACGTCCAGCTTGCGATACAGAGCGAGACCGGGGGAAATGGAGCGGGGCCTAATAGAGTCAAGGCTTCTGAGGAGAGGTTGGGGAGGAGCCACAGTGTAGGGGTCCAATGGGGGTGGGGGAGGCTGGTTCCTTGTGCAGACAGTATAATAGGGGTCGAATGGGGGTGGGGGAGGCTGGTTCCTTGTGCAGACAGTATAAGAGAAGAGCCTAAGAGTCAAGGCCAAAGAGAGCAAGCGCGGGGATTAGGAATCGGGACGAGCAGAGGTGCGGCCAATGTGTGGATAGGGCCGAGAAGGCTGGGGTAGCAACCGAAAGACCTGGAAATGAAGCAGAGCGAGGAGTTGCGAGGAAGTCGACTCCACTACGGGATGCTTCCGGGGTGGGGCGTGGCTAACTCCCCGGCCCGTCCCCTTCTTTGTTCCACTCCCCCAGGCATCGTGGTTTCTAACGGGCAGCGCTGGCGGACGCTGCGCAATTTTGCACTTGGAGCACTTGAGGAGTTCTGCTTGGGTACGCGGACCATCGAGGGCCGTGTCCTGGAAGAGGCGCCTTGTCTGCTTGGCGAATTTCAAGACAGCGTTGGTACGGCCTGGTTGGAAAAGGATAGGGACCTGTTGTGGGTGTGGCCTAGGGAAGGCGTTTGGGTGGAATGAAGCCAGTAAACCCAAGAGCTGGGTGGAGGCCGAGCCACAGCGTATGACCTTGTCATGTTCCCACTCCCAGGCGCTCCGTTCGACCCCCGCGGCTTACCAGATAATGCTGTTATCTCACGTTATGTGTTCCGTGGTCTTTGAGAACCGCTATGGCTACGAGGACCCGGAGTTCCTGAGGCTCCTGGACCTCTTCAATGACAACTTCCGCATCATGAGTTCCAGATGGGGTGAGGTGAGAGGGTCGGCCCCCATCCCTCCCTCGTGTGCCCAATCTATGCCAAATTCCGAGTACATGGACCTACCTACATTGGATCATTAGAATGGGGCAGTCTTAGAATCTTGGAATGGAAGAGTTTTAGAACCTACATCAAAGTCCTGGTCCAGTCTCCCCATAGGGAAACTAATGGTCTTGTTCAAGGTCCTATTGATTTCCTGTCCCCCCAGATGTACATTTTCCCCTCCCTCCTAAAATGGCTCCCAGGCCCACACCACGGAATCTTCCAAAACGTAGCAGAGCTTAGAGTTTTCACCTCTCAGCAAACCCAGCAGCAACCGGCAGCCCAGGGAACCCCGCAATTTCATCGATTGCTTCCTGGATCAAACAGATAAGGTACAGGGCCCTGCTGCCCACCAGCAGACGCCTGGCTCCTCTACCCACAGGAACAGAAGGACCCGGAGAGCCATTTCCAGTAGACGCTGGTGATGACGACGCATAACCGCTTCCCTGGCAGTACTGAGACCACAAGCACCACCCTGCGCTATGGACTCCTCATTCTGCTCCAGTTCCCAGAGGTGGCAGGCTTGTGAGCTGGACAGCTAGGGATGAGGCGGCTA
>NC_041230.1:10981015-11003954 GCF_002837175.3 Physeter macrocephalus
CATATATTTTTTTAGTGAAAACCTGTCTTTTATATTTATTTATTTTGTTGCACTGGGCTTTAGTTGCGGCAGGCGCGCTTCTTAGTTGCGGCATGTGACTCTTAGTTGTGGCATGCATGTGGGATCTTGTTCCCTGACCAGCGATCAAACCCAGGCCCTCTACAATAGGAGTGCGGAGTCTTAACAACTGCGCCACCAGGGAAGTCCCTATATGATATTTTATTGTTTGCAAAAGAACACACTGAGTACACTGAGTTTACTATTTATATGGAATATTAGAATTTACAAAGAATGTCATATGCTTTAGAGTTTGCAAAGGATTTTGCTGTTTCCAAAGGATATTATACGTTCCAGGTACTTTGCATTGTAGAAAGCACTTGAGAGCTTGCACCGCAAAAATGAGAGTTTACCAAGTGTGGTATATGATTTGCCGAACACATCACAGTGTTTTGCCGATGATGCACTGATTCACAGTCTCAAGGCACCGCACGTTCACAAAGAGCTCTCTTCAGTTCAGGAGTTACGGAGCAGTGCACTTTCCACAAAGTTGTTTACCAAGCTTTTGTGGGATTCCAGAGCGCTGAACATTCACTGCCTCAACTGACCCTCTCAGGAGACCTGGGAAGGCAGCAGAGGGATGTTTATCCAGGTTTAGTTGGGGAAACTGGAGCCCGGAGAGGGGAGGAGACTTCCTGAAGCCCAAGGTGGTGGGGGGCAGAGGTGGTTTCCCAGTTCCAACCTGTCCCGGGCTGTTTCCACTGCCCCCAGCCTGGCCTGGGTTAGAGCCTCACCGCCCCCTCATGGAAGATGGGAGAAGCACTGGGCAACCTCCCTGCCCTCTTTGGGCCTGAGTTTAACCTCACTAGCATTCAGGCTGTGGCTCAGATGAGGCCTTGATGGGAGGATGGCTGTATGTTTGTGTATTGGCAGAGGTGGGGAGACCCTGCCATTGAAGAGCCCGCTTCTTATGCTGGGTGGGGAGACCAGGTAACTGCAGAGGACTGAGAACAGCCCCAGAGGGGAGGGAGCCCAGGTTGAGGGGCTGAAACAATCTGGAAAACTCCTCAGAGGAAGAAGTATGCCAAGCTGGGTCTAGAACAATGGGTAGCAACTGGAGGAAGGGAGGAGGTACTTGAGGTGGGAAGAATGGTGGGAGATGACAGAGAGCAGAGCAGATGGAATGATGGAGGAAGACAGCATGATGTGGAGAGACCAGGCCAGAGGGAGAGATGGGTTAGCGTGGTCATCTGGAACTCAGACTCTGGAGTCAGCCTGCCCCTTCCTTCACAGTATGGCTCAGGCAAGTCACTTGCCATTTCTGGGCCTCAGTTTCCACATCTGTAAAATGGGGATAATGACAATATCAACCTCACTGGGTGGTTGTGAGGACTGAATGAGTTAATACTTGCAAGGCACTTGGAACAATGCCTGATACATTGGTCATGCACCAAAAAAGTGTTAAATTAATTAGAAAGGGAGACAGAAGGTCTCAGAGGGAGAAATAGCAGAAGCAGCAGAGGAAGATGGATGGGGGACAGAAAGCTTGAGACACACAGAGGGTCAGGTTGGGTGACGACTCCCCCACGGGCCTCCTGGGGAAAGTGGTCCTGGCTTGGGTGGGGATGAGCGACATGTGGGGGCTCTGACCAGCCTGTCTTGAGGGCAGGGCACATTGGGTGAGGAAGGCAGCATTGGAAAACAGTCAAGGGGTCTGGGTAGGAGAGGCCTCCAATGCCAAGGTGAGCTATCTAACCACCTGTCTCACCCATGTCTCCAGCAGAGGCAGCAGCTGCCCCAACTGCAGCTCCTGGCCCTGCCCAGCCTGGGCACGTGTCCCCAACACCGGCCACCACATCCCCTGGCGAGAAGGGTGAGGCGGGCACCCCAGTGGCTGCAGGCACCACTGCGGCTGCCATCCCCCGGCGCCATGCCCCCTTGGAGCAGCTGGTTCGCCAGGGCTCCTTCCGTGGGTTCCCGGCGCTCAGCCAGAAGAACTCACCTTTCAAACGGCAGCTGAGCCTACGGCTGAATGAGCTGCCATCCACGCTGCAGCGCCGCACTGACTTTCAAGTGAAGGGCACAGGTGAGCCTGGGGCTCAGCAGGAGGGAACATCGGGTCAATGCCGCTGTCTGTTGTAAGCAAGAGAGAGAAGAGGTGGTACACACCATGATTTTTTTTTTAACATCTTTATTGGAGTATAATTGCTTTACATTGTTGTGTTAGTTTCTGCTGTATAACAAAGTGAGTCAGCTATATGTATACATATATCCCCATATCCCCTCCCTCTTGCATCTCCCTCCCACCTCCCTATCCCACCCCTCTAGGTGGTCACAAAGCACCGAGAGCTGATCTCCCTGTGCTATGCGGCTGCTTCCCACTAGCTATCTGTTTTACATTTGGTAGTGTATGTAAGTCCATGCCACTCTCTCACTTCATCCCAGCTTCACCTTCCCCCTCCTCATGTCCTCAAGTCCATTCTCTACATCTGCATCTTTATTCCTGTCCTACCCCCAGGTTCTTCAGAACCATTTTTTTATTTTAGATTTCATATATATGTTAGCATATGGTATTTGTTTTTCTCTTTCTGACTTACTTCACTCTGTATGATAGACTCTGGGTCTATCCACCTCACTACAAATAACTCAACTTCGTTTCTTTTTATGGCTGAGTAATAGTCCATTGTATATATGTGCCACATCTTCTTTATCCATTCATCTGTCGATGGACACTTAGGTCACACCATGATTAATTAGCACTGCCTGCCACAGGCAAAGGAGAGGAGCAACATGTGATCAATTAGCAATGTCTGCCATCAGTCTGGAAGAGGAGAGAGGTAGTGTAAGCTGTGATCGATTAGCAATGTCTGCTCCAGGCAAGGGATAGTAAAAAGGTGGCGTAAGTCACCATCAGTTAGTACTGTCTGCTGTAGTTAGGGACATGAGAGCAGTGGCATATGTCATGATTGATTAGCAAGACGTCCATGGGCAAGGGAGAGGAGAGAAGCTACCCAGATGCCATGTGTTTGCTCAAGAGGAGACTGAGGCACCATAGGCTAATGCTCCCTCCAAGCTTTGGCCAGTAGAGCCATGAGATCTGGCCAGGTCAAGGATCCAGGTTCAGAGGAAAGAAGGATTGTGATTAACAATGTCTGCCTAGGGCAGGGAGAATAGAGTGATGACAGACATCATGATCTCCTTACAGTGTCTGACTTGAGCAAGAGAAAAGAGCGAGGTGGCACACCACATGATTGATTAGCAAAGTTTGCCATGGGCAAGCGAGAAGAGAGAGCAGGAGTATTATGTTTTGCCCAAGAGATGACTCCCAGAATTTGGCTTATGGGAAACATGAGGTGAAGGGCACAAGTGAGCATGGGGATCATGGGGTCAGGGTGCATAGTGATGGATTCGTGATGTTGCTTTTGGGTGGAGGATTGTGCAGAGGCAGCACCCATCATCATCGATTAGTCATGTCTTCGAGGGAAGATGGAACTGCAATGCATTCTTTCAGCATTTGGCCAGTAGAGCCACAAGGCTCTACTGGTGAGGGGTAAGGTGAGCAAAGAGTTCAATGGGAGAAAAGCATCATATTTGATTACTAATGTCTGCCATGGACCAGGAAAAGGAGAGAGATGGCATATGTTGTGATTTTAAGATGTATGCCATGGGAAAAAGGGAGGAGAGAGGTGGCATGGAACTATGATTTGCCCGAGGGAGACAGGCAGGAGAGCTGCCTTTCCTCCCAGCTGTCAGTGAAGTCATGTGGTCTGGCCCGCTCTCCTGCTTCCATATGCCAAATCTGAGACACCTACCCCTTATGGCCCTGGGGACTGGTGTGGGAGGTGTCGATCTGTGTCCAGGAGGCTGGGCTACTGCAAAAAGTGACTGCTGAGCAGATGCCAGCGCTCGTTGAGAATGACGCACGCTCACTCCGTGTTGTGCAGCATCCCATGTACTGCATGCACCCTCAGATTTGCTGTCCTCATTAAGTAACCTGCCATTAAGTACACCCCCAGGGCTGTCACACCTGCTCCCTGAGAGGTGGCAGGCACCCCAGACTTTATTTAGAAGACTCGTGTGCCTGTAGCCAGTTGCCCACTTGCTTGGATGTAACGTGCCACACAAAAATTTCACGGACTCACACAGATGTCCCACTCCGCTGCGGGTGTCACACACACTCAGAAGTCACACACTTAGTCATGCGCAGTCAAGAATCACACACACTTGGAAGTTGCAGGACCAGGTGTTACCATTACACACACTTAGGAAGCCCATATCCAATACAAACTACTGTATAGAAAATAGGTCAACAACAAGGCCCCACTGTATAGCAGGGAACTATATTCGATATCCTGTACTAAACCATAATGGAAAAGAATATGAAAAAGAATATATATATATGTATATATGTATAACTGAATCACTTTGCTGTACACCTGAATCTACCACCACATTGTAAGCCAACTATATTTCAATAAAAAAGTAAGAAACAATGAAAGCACATATCCAGATGTCCCATTCAGAAATCACACACACAGATTAACACACGCTCACGAACGACACACGTGGATTCACACAAACTTGTGTGAATCACAAGTCACATATGCTAATTCATGCCGAATTCCATACATCACGCAGGCAGATTGGCTCACGCTGGGGAATCACAATCGGATGCCACAACCCGGATTTCAGTCACACTCAGATGCCACCCCCCGGAAGCTGCACACCCATTTGGACTAACAGGCACAGTCATCATAGAAATGACCTGGAAGCCACCTACTGTCCCACCTGGGCAGCCCCACGTCACACCCGCTGACTCCTACAGCTAGTTTCTTTCCGATGCTCATAGGAGCGTCACACACACTCCCGTGGAGGTAGCCACTCGCTGAGCTGTCACGGGCACTTGTCACACGCCACACGTGAGGGTCCTCTTGTTTATGTGGATGGTGCCTTTGCTCATCCTAAGCCCTCACGGGGCCACCACACCTGCTCAGCGTGTCCTGTCTCGCAGGCACAGGTGCATCTCTGCCCTCGTGACATATGTTATGGGCCAGGCCTGGTGGGGCCCCACTTCTGCACTCAAAGCAAGACAGATGATCCCCAGCCAGTGACCAGCAGCGTGGCCAGTATCCATTCTGACTAGTCAATGCTCTTGCCATACATGTGGTTGAACATTTTTTATTTATTTTTTTTTTGGCCGCGCCACGCGGCTTGTGGGATCTTAGTCCCCTGACCAGAGACTGAACCCGGGCTCTGGCAGTGAAAGCCCCAAGTCCTAACCCCTGGACCGCCAGGGAATTCCCTGAACATATTTTTAAATTAATATGTATCGTTAAGCATTTAAAATATTCCTTCTGGTTTGCGGCTACATACAGCTCTTGAGGTCCTCCTTGGTTTGGGATCCCTGTGACCGTCTGCCATCAGATGTCACACACTACTTGGCTGTTGTACCACTCACACACACGCGTCACACACACACATGTGCGCAGTTACCATTTTTGTGGCCATGGCCACTTAGTTACTGCAGAGTGGACCCACCAACCCACACACCTTGTGAGGGCCACCTGCGGGGATGCGGTCAAGGGCAGAGCCTGGGCCTGTTCGCTGACCTCCACCCTTCCCTGACTTCCCAGTGCCTGAGATGGAGCCTCCCAATGCCAGTGACAGCGACAGCATCAGTGCCCTGTGTACACAGATCAGCTCATCTTTTGCCAGTGCTGGAGCACCAACACCAGGGCCACCGCCAGCCTCAACAGGTAAACTCAGCCCTTCTCTTGGGGCACATGCCCTGCAGTGCCCCTCCTGCATCCGCCTGCTCCTTTCAGGGCTACTGCAGAGACTCTGGGAATCCTGGAATCCCACAGGCTTAGAACCATGGATCATCTAAGAGCCACGGGATTACCACAGAACCATGGATCATTTAAGAGCTATGGGATCATCCTAGAATCATGGAATCAATCACTTTAGAACCATGGATCATCTTAGAACAATGGGGTCATCTCAGAGCTGCGGGTTCATCCTAGAACCATGAGATAACATAAGAATTATGGGGTCACCTTAGAACCATGGGATCAGTTTTTAAATCTTGCTGTCTTAGAACCATAAAATCTAGAAACCTACAGCCTTTGAATCACAAGATATTAGAACCTAACAGATTTGGAGCCAGGAAACCTTGGAATCTTACAGCCTTAAAAGAGTGCTCTCTGAGAAAATAGTGCCAAGAATCACCTTAGAACCACGTGCTTATCCTAAAACCGTGGAAGCACCTTGGAATTACAAACAATGTAAATTTAGAACTCTAGAATCTTAGAAAACACAAACTTCAAAACACTGAAACTTACCCAACTATGTTAGAATAGTACACTCAGAGAAAGATCCATGCAATCTTAGAATCTTAGCCTCCTAAGACAAAACAGTGTCAAAATATTAGAGCCAAGGGTGATATTAAAAAATATTTAATAACAGGTTTGCTACTGACCAATCAGAAGGGAAGCCGGCCTGGGTGATTGTCAGTCATGCCTATGCTTTTCCATCTTCGGACCTTAGAATCTCAGAAATGAATTTTCGTAGCACTGAATGACCTGTGGTCCAGGATGGTCAAGCCATTTGCCCAAAGCCCACGCAGCTAATGAGGAGCAGATCTGGATGCAAGGCAGGCGGCCCGGTCCAGAGTCTGATGCCCAGCCTGGGGTTCTCTCTGCTGCAGCCCATGCCCCCTAACTGCCCCTCTCCTCTCTCCAGGGACTTCTGCCTGGGGTGAGCCCTCCGTGCCCCCTGCAGCTGCCTTCCAGCCTGGGCACAAGCGGACCCCCTCGGAGGCCGAGAGGTGGCTGGAGGAGGTGTCCCAGGTGGCAAAAGCGCAGCAGCAACAGGCAGCCTCGGTGCCTGCCGTGCCTCCCGGCCTGCAGCCCTTCCCCGCCCCCGTGGGGCCCTTCGACGCCGCACCTGCCCAGGTGGCCGTGTTCCTGCCGCCTCCACACATGCAGCCCCCTTTTGTGCCCGCCTACCCGGGCTTGGGCTACCCGCCCGTGCCCCGCGTGCCTGTGGTGGGCATCACACCCTCACAGATGGTGGCCAACGCTTTCTGCTCAGCCGCCCAGCTCCAGCCCCAGCCTGCCACCCTCATTGGGAAAGCTGGGGCCTTCCCACCCCCTGCAGCACTCAGCGCCCCTGGGGGCCAGGCCCGTCCTCGCCAAAATGGGGCGCCCTGGCCCCGAGAGCCAGCACCCGCCCCGGCCCCTGAGTTGGACCCCTTTGAGGCCCAGTGGGCAGCGTTAGAAGGCAAACCTGCTGTAGAGAAGCCTTCCAACCCCTTCTCGGGCGACCTGCAGAAGACCTTCGAGATTGAACTGTAGCCCGAGTCACCCCATCATCTCCTGGAGCCCCACACCTGGGAGTGGAGGCCCAACCTCTCCCCAGTCCTGCTCCCTGGGGCTGCACCCTCCTGACGACCTCTCTAACCCTTCTCTCGACCACCTCCCACAACCAGTACAGAACCGACATTGTGACGCCCAGGCTGCGATGGGATGGAATTCAGGGACGGACCCAGCCTGGCTAAGGGACCCATTTCTCTGCCAGACTTAGGCTGGCACGGCCCCCTCTCCCCGGAACCCAGACACAGGGGGACGGCCACAATCCCACCGAGTGCCCTCGGTTCAAGCTATATTTCCCAATTTCTGTTGTTGACCTTCTACCTTCCAGCATTGGGTGGGATGGAGGAGGAGGGATGCCCACCTGGGGGCCCTCCTCGGCCCCAAACGAGTTCCCACCCCAAGTCTGGTCATTCCCCCCGCCCCCATACACAGCACAAGCAAAGGGCTTTCTTCTGCCCGCCTGCTGCCTTCACTGCCAATGCTGTGCTCACCCCTACCACCCCTCCCCTCCCCTTGGGGGCCCACATGTTTTTTGGGCCAGGGTCTCATGGGGGTAGGGGGCCAAGTTGGGGGCCCAGGAGGCAGGTAGGGGGAAGGGGAAGGGGAAGAAGATGCTCAGTTACCTCACGTCGGTGCCCGCTGGGGAGGGGTCCGGGGAGAAGGAAGGGGGTGCCTGGCGGGTACTTTTCTATCTTTTATTTCCAGATTTTTTTGTATCTAAACTTGCAGATTTGTATTATACAAGGACAGCCAATAAAGGAAGAATATAATGGTGCCCCTCTAGAAGGCAGGGTGTGTGTGCAGGAGGGATGGTGTGGAGACAGAGCCTTTCCTCCTGAGTCATCTCCTAAAACCAGAGGGAGTAAAAAGGCTCTCCCTGCATATTCACCTCTGAGTCGTAGCGTGGGAGCAGGTAACACTGACCCAGCACTCAAGAAGTGGGTTATTAATGGGTACCCCAAATTAATCATTCCATTTCTGATTCTTAGACATTTTGAGACAAGGAATTAAAAAAACATATAATCTGCTGCTAATCACTTCAGTATTAAAATTTTAAATAATTACGTTTGGAGTAGCATATCTTCGAGCTGGCGAATTCACGTTTCAGCAACCGCATTTTCCGTAACTTAGGCCAAAGTGTCATCTGATGTGGCAGCACGTTTTTAAGTCTCTCTGTTGTTTCTTGGGTTCCTTGATACAATCTACAGAGTTATATATTTTAAAATATATAAATTATATGTTTAACTCTTTATAGCTCTCTAAAATGATGAGATTGGTTTCGTGAAACCCAATATTATATCCCCATTTGACAGATCAGGAAGTTGAGTCACCTACCCAAGGTCACACATCTGACTAGTGGGGGAGCTGGGATTCAAGCCCAGCTTCTGGTCGACCTCAAGGCCAGTCACTGAACCACCAGGCTGTGAGGGAACAAGCCTAGGGTCTGCCCTCAAGGGTTTACATTACAGCCCATCAACCGGCTGGATCCTGGACTAGGGGACCTGTGATAGATGGCTCGCCAGGGCAGCAAGGGGGTCCCCAGGCAGCAAGCAAAGGACTCTGCTTGCAAAGAGCCAAGCTTTCTTAATCCAAGCCTTTGCAGGTGTCATTTCCTCCGCCTGAAACACCCATTCCTGACACTGCACCTTCTCCCAGAAGAATGCTACTCATTCCTTTTTTTGTATTGCAGTTTGCTTTATTTTCCCCCAATCATAGAATGTCCTGGATGCCATTTCATACAGATCAGTCACATATAGATCTGTGTCACCTCTCTTTTAACACTCCATAGGATGCTACTCATTCTTCAGGCCTCAGCTCAAATATCTCCCCTTCTTAGAAGTGGAGCCTCTTCCAAGGCGCCGCCCCCATCCAATCCTTTCAAAGCTCTATGACCCATGAGGCTGAGTCAGGAGCCCTCTGCTCCGCTTGGATGCTACAGGGCCCTGTGCTTCCCGCATCCTGGCCCTAACTCCTCTCTGTTTACCCCAGCCCAGGCCTGACCCATTCTGGGCTGTCACTATCTGGCCCCCCACTGGGCTGTGAGTGAGGGGTGGGTCTGGGGCTGTCCCGGTCACTTTGGTGTTCAGGCACAAGGCCAGAGAAGAGGCAGTCTCAGCAATTCACCGCTACAAACCGCTGGCGAGTGAGAGGGGCAGAAAAGGCCTAGGACTTGGAGATGATTCGAACTACTGGACTGATGGAGAAACAGGCCACGCAGCACACAGAACATCAGGGACAGAGTCAAGACCATCTTCCACGCCAGAGGCTGATCTTTACACAAAACCATTCTTCGCTGTGCCCAGAGCAGTCTTTCTCAGACACCCCTCTGTGCCTACCCGCCCCCCACCGCCACACACACGCACACCAATCCCCGTAGAAGCAGATGTTTTGGGCCCGCGGAGCTCCACGGATCCCTTATCTCCCAAGGACCTCCCACGGACTCCTCTTAGCCAGTTTCCCCATCTTCCCTCCCACGCCCTATGGAAACTCTCGCTCTTCACGGCTCTTCCCTCTCCACAGAGACCATGGATCTGGGATTAACCTCCCACTCTCACTTCCCCCAAGCTTCGGCTCTCTCAGAATAGACCCGAGGACGCGGAGTTAACGCACCAGCCCAACCCAGTGGAGTTAACGCACCAGCCCAACCCAGTGGCCTCGTCCCACCTAACGCCACGTGATGCACTCCCCCCCGCGCCCCCTTCCCCCCATAGAGGGCTTGCTTAGGGCGACATCCAGCTCAGGCGGCTGCAGCGCCCCCTTCCTAGTTCGCTTTGGAAAGCTCCGCCCCCCAGGCGCCTCCTCTCCAGGAACCACCCCGGACGGCGAGGACTATTTCGGAACCTTCCACGCCAGA
Source organism: Physeter macrocephalus (assembly GCF_002837175.3). Taxonomy (NCBI): domain Eukaryota; kingdom Metazoa; phylum Chordata; class Mammalia; order Artiodactyla; family Physeteridae; genus Physeter; species Physeter macrocephalus. The sequence continues at coordinate 10,991,240 of NC_041230.1, forward strand.
CTGCGCTTAGCGCCCCGCCCCCTTCCGGAGCTCTTTAGAAAGTTCCGCGCTGCGCTGCGGCCTCCCGGGGACTAAGAACAGACGCCGCCCCGCTGGCGATCTGCTGCTCCCCGGGGCTGCTTCCGCCACCCTACGAAGGGCCACTCGCCGCCCGTGTTGCCTCTGTCTCTACGGAAACATTCCCCCGACAAACATCCCCCCGCCCTCAAGCCGCCGCTCGGCCCTCGGGCTCCTGCAAGACCAAGGGGATCACGGTAGAGTCTCCCCGAGCGCAATAGAACAGCACCCCCGTGTGGCCCTGTCCTCCAGAACCCGCGGAACCTCCTCTCCAGGAACCACCCCGGACGGCGAGGACTATTTTGGAACCTTCCACGCCAGACTGCGCTTAGCGCCCCGCCCCCTGCCGGAGCTCTTTGGAAAGTTCCGCGCTGCGCTGCGGCCTCCCGGGGACTAAGAACAGACTCCGCCCCGCTGGCGATCTGCTGCTCCCCGGGGCTGCTTCCGCCACCCTACGAAGGGCCACTCGCCGCCCGTGTTGCCTCTGTCTCTACGGAAACATTCCCCCGACAAACATCCCCCCGCCCTCAAGCCGCCGCTCGGCCCTCGGGCTCCTGCAAGACCAAGGGGATCACGGTAGAGTCTCCCCGAGCGCAATAGAACAGCACCCCCGTGTGGCCCTGTCCTCCAGAACCCGCGGAATGGCCGGATTCGTGGGCTGCAGCAGAGACCCGCCAGACCTGTGCTAAGGTAGAAAAAGCGTTTAAAACAAAAAACTAGCGTCACAGTCATGGACAACATCATCCTTCAGGGTCTGGCTCAGGCGTTCACTCCGCTAGGAAATGCTCCCTGATTCCTCCCATCCGGATCTCCGACGTCCCCCCTGTGCTTCGCCTATCCTGGCCCTGACCCCTGTGCCTGTGTCTCCTCCATCCATTCTGGCCCTGACCCTCTGGGCTGTCACTGGGCCCGTGAAGCCAGGGACAAGAGCTGTCTTAGTCACCACTGTGTCCCCAGCATCTCCCAGGGCAGCACAGAGTAAGGTTCAGACGACCTGCAGGGCACCTCCTAGGGAGCATTCATTTAGTCCCACACACATATTTTGCTTAGTTTTGTTTAACAGTTTTGTTGAGGTGTATTCTACATATCATAAAATTCACCTGGTTTAAGTGATGTAATGATGCTGAGTGATTGTTTCTGCAGAGTTGTACAGCCATCATCACAATACAATTTTTTTTAATTTATTTTTTACAATCCCATTTTTTTTTGCATTTATTTTTTACAATCCAATTTTAGAACATTAACGTCACCCTAAAAAGACCTCTTGTGCCCACCTGCAGTCAATTCCCATTCCCAGCCTCAGCCCCAGGCAATCACTGATTACTTCCCTTCATTATGTATTCTTTTCTTCAGTTTACAAGCATTTTCGGAATACTTGCTTCTATCTGGTACTGAGGGCTGAGGATACACAATGACACACACAAGGCCCTGCCCTCAGGGACCTCAGAGTCTGGTTGGGACAATGGCTAATGGGAAGATATATTTACTCGCTCATTCCTTCATTCGAAAATATGTATTGAACACCTGTGCCAGCTACTGTTCTAGGCCCTAGGGATATAGCAGTGGGGGCAAAAAGAAAAAATCTCTCTTTGTTGGCGTTGATATTCTAACGAGAGGATTAAAAAAAAGAAATAAGCAAGTAGGTATGTGATTTAATGGTTGGAAGCCATGGCAAGAGTTTGCCTTCTGGTCTAAGAAGGATGGGAAACCACTGGAAATTTTCAGCAGGGGGGTGACATGATCTGATTTACATTGTGTAAAGGTTCACTCTGACTGCCATGAGGAGAATGGATTATGTGGTGGCCAGCAAGGGTGAGAGTCAGGGTTGGGGAGTGATGATGACTTAGTCTAGGGCAGGAGCAAGGGGAAGGGGAGAGAGTGATTCGGAGATAAAATCAAGATATCAAGTCAAGGACCTTAGTGGGTCAGTTGGGGTAATTTGCATATGGACTCTAGTATTATATTAATCTTAAAAGTTTCCTGGTGTGATAATGGTATTGTGCTTGTGAAGGAGAATGTCCTTTTTCTCGAGAGATGTCTGCTGAAATATTAAGGGTGAAATGTCACAGAATGACTGCAAACAATTCTCAAATAGACCTTTTTCTATTTACAACTTTCTACCTATAGATGTCTATATACATAGCTATCGATATATATCGATATATCAGTTTTTTTATATATATATCGATATTTCACCAGTTTTTAACAGTCATCTCACATTCTATCAATATCTGTATCTATATCTATATCTATTTATCTATCTAGAAAGAGAGAGAGCTAATTGTTAAAACTGGTGAATCTGTATCAAGAATATGTGGATATCCCTTATACTTTTCTTGCAATTCTTTTTTTTTAAAAACAACGTTTTATTGAAGTACAGTTGATTTACAATGTTGCATTAGTTTCAGGTGTACAGCAAAGTGATTCAGTTTTATAAATATATTCTTTTTTTGATTTTTTTCTTATTATATTGGATATAGTTCCCTGTGCCATACAGCAGGTCCTTGTTTTCTTATCTATTTTATGTATAGTAGTGTGCATCTATTAATCCCAAACTCCTAATGTGTCCCTCCCCCTCCTTTCCCCTTTGGTAACCATAAGTTTGTTTTCTGTATCTGTGAGTCTATTTCTGTTTGGTAAATAAGTTCATTTGTATCATTTTTTTAGATTCCACATACAAGTGATATCATGTGATATTTGTCTTTCTCTGTCTGACTTTCTTTTCTTGCAATTCTTGTGCACATTTTTTTTCTTTTTTTTTTAATTTGGCTGTGCTGGGTCTTAGTTGCTGCATGCAGGATCTTAGTTGTGGCGTGCGGGATCTAGTTCCCTGACTAGGGATCGAACCCGGGCCCCCTGCATTGGGAGCTCGGAGTCTTAACCACTGGACCACCAGGGAAGTCCCTCTAGTGCACATTTAGAAATTTTCAAAATAAAAAGTTGGAGGCTGGGGGAGCATCTGTTTTGGAGGTAAGCACAACTCGTTGATGGGTTGGCTCTGTGGCGTGAGGAGGGGAAGGTGCCCTCCATGTTGCCCAAGCTCCTGGCTTGAGTTCCTCAGTGGAAAGTGCAGCTCTGGTCTGAGATGGGGAAGACTCTGGTGGTGGAGGAGGGAATGTTGACAGTTTGGGAAGGACATACTCGGTGTCAGTCAGAGGCATGTCAAGAAAAGAGAAGGGACTTCCCTGGTGGCCCAGTGGGTAAGACTCCGCACTCCCAATGCAGGGGGCCCGGGTTCGATCCCTGGTCAGGGAACTAGAGATCCCGCATGCCACAACTAAGAGCCCACAAGCTGCAACCAAAAAGATCCCGCGAGGCGCAACTAAGACCCGGCACAGCCAAAGAAATAAATAAATATTTTTTTTAAAAATTAAGAGGCTATTAGAGTCACCCAGACTAGAGATATTGCTGATTTAGACTAGGTTCTAGATCAGCACTGTCCTATGACTTTCTGCATGGTGGAAATGTTCTATATCTGTGCTCATACAGTAGCCACTAGCCACCTGTGGCTCTTGAGCACTTAGAATGTGGCTGGTGCAGCTGAGGAATTGAATTCTTAATTTCATGTCATTTTAATTAATTAAAATTTAAATAGCCTCCTGTAGTTAATTTCCAAAATATACAAACAAATCATACAACTCAATAACAAAGAAACAAACAACCCAATCCAAAAAATGGACAGGGCTTCCCTGGTGGCGCAGTGGTTGAGAGTCCGCCTGCCGATGCAGGGGACACGGGTTCGTGCCCCGGTCCGGGAAGATCCCACATGCCGCTGCATGCAGGATCTTAGTTGTGGCGTGCGGGATCTAGTTCCCTGACTAGGGATCGAACCCGGGCCCCCTGCATTGGGAGCTCGGAGTCTTAACCACTGGACCACCAGGGAAGTCCCTCTAGTGCACATTTAGAAATTTTCAAAATAAAAAGTTGGAGGCTGGGGGAGCATCTGTTTTGGAGGTAAGCACAACTCGTTGATGGGTTGGCTCTGTGGCGTGAGGAGGGGAAGGTGCCCTCCATGTTGCCCAAGCTCCTGGCTTGAGTTCCTCAGTGGAAAGTGCAGCTCTGGTCTGAGATGGGGAAGACTCTGGTGGTGGAGGAGGGAATGTTGACAGTTTGGGAAGGACATACTCGGTGTCAGTCAGAGGCATGTCAAGAAAAGAGAAGGGACTTCCCTGGTGGCCCAGTGGGTAAGACTCCGCACTCCCAATGCAGGGGGCCCGGGTTCGATCCCTGGCCAGGAAACTAGATCCCATGTGCACGCCCCAACTAAGAGTTTGCATGCCACAACTAAGGAGCCCACCTGCTGCAACCAAGACCCGGCACAACCAAATAAATAAATAAATAAATAAATAATTTAAAAATACATTTTCAAAAAAAGAGAAAAGAGAAACCACACCAGGTATTTCAACAGAGAGAACTGAATGTAAGGATCAGGCTAAACAGTGAGACCTGCCTGACCTGCAAAAATCAGTTTATCCTGAAGGTGTTGGAAGGTGGGGCTGGCACTCTGAGGAGAGGGCTAGGCCCTGTCCAGACCCCAGAGACACCAGGGATGTGTTCGTTGGAAGACAGGTGGGCACATGGACAGTAGTAGAAGACAAGGCCCCTCTCCGGCTACACCTGTTCAGGTTGGCTCCAGCTGTGTGATGGATGGCAGAGGCCTGTGGGAGATGGGCCAGGCTGGGCTTGGGAGCCGGTCAGCCTGGAGCCCACATTTCATTCTCCAGGCAGTTGGGTCAGAAGGCACTAGATTGGGTCGGGGCATATTTTTTCAGAGATTTCTTTTTCTTTTATTGAGGGCGTGGGGTGTGTCACATGGCTTGTGGGATCTTAGTTCCCCAACCAGGGATCTAACCTGGGTCCTCGGCAGTGAAAGCACGGAATCCTAACCACTGGACCGCCAGGGGATTCCCTCCAGAGATTTTTCTTTGTAGAAGAGCTTTATTTTTTATGTACTTTATGCACCCATAGAGGAGAGACAGACAGAGATAGAGGATGAGATAGAGAGAGGAGATGAGAAAGAATGAAAGAGAAAGAGGGAGATTCACTTTTGAGGAGCCGCAGGGTTTTGGAACAATCTTTGAAAAAGCCTTCATTCACATTTTGTGGCTACCCCATAACTAGTGTGAGTGATCCGTGGTTGGGGGAGTTTGAGCATGATTTGCTGCTATAAACAGTGCCATGGTGGCCGTCCTTACTGCTAAATTCTTCCGTGCACATGTGCACACAATAAAACCATATTTTATTGACCCATTCCTCCCCTACTTGTTAACACCTCTGAAATCAGAATGCAGCTTACAACGCTCGTGGGTCATAGTTTAACCGGCAGTTTTTTTTTCTCTCCTGGTGATTTTTTTTTTTTTTTTTTTTTTTTTGAGGTATGCGGGCCTCTCACTGTTGTGGCCTCTCCTGTTGCGGAGCACAGGCTCCGGATGCACAGGCCCCGGACGCGCAGGCTCAGCGGCCATGGCTCACGGGCCCAGCCGCTCCGCAGCATGTGGGATCCTCCCGGACCGGGGCACGAACCCGTGTCCCCTGCATCGGCAGGTGGACTCTCAACCACTGCGCCAGCAGGGAAGCCCCTCTCCTGGTGATTTGAAGTAACAACGCATCTTACCATCGATGGCCTCTTGGATGTGAATGGTCACTGGAGTAACAGTAATACTCAGAGAAAACACTCTTGTAACACTTACTATGAGCCAAGGTAACTCATAATAACCCTGGGAGGTGGATACTGTTATTGTCTCCATTTTCCTGATTGAGCCACAGAGTGGTTAAGGAACTTGCCCAGAGTTGCACAGCAAGGAAGTGATGGAGTGGGAATTAGAACCCAGGCAGTAGCTCCAGAGTCTCTTTGTATGTCTGAGTTTTGCAGTATTTATTTATTTATTTATTTGGCTGCACCACGTGGCTTGCGGGATCTCAGTTTCCAGACCAGGGATTGAACCCGGGCCCCATGGTGAAAGCCCAGAATTCTAACCGGTAGGCCACCAGGGAACTCCCAGTTTCCAGCATTTAGTACCAAGCTGAACACTGTAGTTGAGATGCCTCCCCCACCACACACACCCCAACCCTGTTTATACGCAAGAGACCCTGCTCCAGGTCCCAGATAACTGGATGGAAGAGATACCAGTCCATCCAAAGGGGCACTTTGGACATTTGAGGCTGCAATTGTCCTGTATACTGCAGCACGTTTTGAATGTCTAACCACCCCAGGCTTATAAATGCCTTTAGAACAGGTCTCAAAGTTTGGTCCAGGGTACCCTGGGAGTCCCCAAGACCTTTTGTGCACAAAGTTAAAATTATTTTCATAATATTACCAGGAGGTTTTTCGCCTAGTTCACTGTCATTTTCTCATGGGAAGTGCGATTTGCCTTCCCTCTTTTTGGATCTGAGCAGGCTTGTGAGTTGCTTATAACCAGTAGCATGTTGCAAAAGTGATGCTGCATGATCCCCAAGGCTAGATCAGAAGAGGTGAGGCTGTGTCTGCCTCTGTCGTGAAGTGAAACAGAGACACTGAAGACCAGAGCTGCCTTGCAAGAACTTTGACTGCCCTGAGGCCACCATGATTAGAGGAAGCCCAAACCAGCCCCAAAAGTGATGCTGCATGATCGCCAAGGCTAGATCAGAAGAGGTGAGGCTGTGTCTGCCTCTTTCGTGAAACAGAGACACTGAAGACCAGAGCTGCCTTGCAAGAACTTTGACTGCCCTGAGGCCACCATGATTAGAGGAAGCCCAAACCAGCCCACGTGGAGAAGCCCTGTGACTAGAAGGAGAGAGAGAGAACTGCCCACACACCCCCAGCTGGTACCTCAACTGGGACACCCCACTGTCCCAGCTTCAGCCACCAACTAACGACATCCATATGGGATCCCAAGGCAGAACTGCCCAGCTGGACCCTTCCCAAAAATCTGACCACAGGCATGGTGAGAGATAAAAGGCTTACTGTTGTGGCTTTAAGCCACCGTGTTTTGGAGAGATTTGTTATCTAGCAATGGTAACTAGAAAGAGGGTGGAGTACAGAAAATAAGGAGCTTGCAGAGAACTGCAGCCTGGAGAGCTGAGAATAAACATCTGTTGACAATAACAGCAGCTAATATTTAAGTGCTTTCTGTGTATGAGCACCATTCTAAGTGCTTGGCATTAATGAACTCATTTAATCCTCACTGCAGCCCTAGGAAGTGAATGTCATTACCATCTCCGTTTTACGGGAAGCAAGGCAGGGAGGACGTCGGGAATTGGATAAAAACGGAACTTGAACCCCAGCTGTGGCTTCAAGCAAAGGGCGTTACTGCTGAGGAGCATGTGACTTGGCTCAGCCAATCTGGGCATTCGGGCCCACCCCAGGCCACAGTGATTGGCTCTGGCACGGCCATGGGACCTCAGCGGGACAATCAGAGTCAGCCTCATTACTTTGCTGGGGAATCTGAGACAAAGGTGCTCCCCTTTACCTGGGGGATATGAGTGAGCGTCCCTCTGGCCCAAAGGCTGCTGGCAGCTATCTTGGGAACTGTCGCTGGAAAAGGTGGGGCCGAGGGATGAAAAGAAATGGGGGTCCTTGGTGACACTGCTGAACAGATGTGTCAGCTTTAGCTGAAGCCAGCCAAGTGTGGAATTTCCAGTTACAAATTTCCTTTACAGTTTAAGCCATCTGAGTCAGCTTTTCTGTTGCTTGCGTCCAAGATTAATCAAAATATGTAACAACCAGTGATTTGGGCACTGAGCGATCAGAAAGCTTCATTGCTGTGCCTGATATTAAGGCTTTTCTCCCCCCCTGTATTGGGAGGTCTGGGAAGTGGGGTGAAGGGGAAGTTAGAGTGGTCACAGTGTGGAAAACGTGCAGATCTTGAGGCAGCACCATTTGCCAACCAATACAGAAATAATTTAGTATCTCAACAATCAACGAAGCAAGATAGCTTGTCCGAGCTGTGAAAATGAATAAACAGAAGCCTCATTTAAAATGAAGTTGGGCGGCCAGAAGGGGGAGCTGTCATGCCCTGCCTCTCTAGGGCGATTAGAGACTGGACAGGAAGAGATGTACCTTTCTATTTTCAACAGGAAGACGGTTACTGCTTTACTACCCATCAGGAGGAAGGAAGAGTTTCTTCTTGCCCAGCAACGGTCCAGTTACAGCTCAGCCAAAGAAAAGCGATTAAACTTCAAGCTCCCAGTTTCTTCCACTGGACTCTGTTTATAACGGCCCCTCCCAACTCTCCCTTCTCCTGTATAAAAGAATGTCCCTCTCCTTTGTTCTCCCCACTTGCTTGTGCTTTACCATAGAGTCCATGTCCCAAATTGTAATTCTCTGCTATTCCCAAATAAACCCATTTTGCTGGTAAAATACCTGGCTGCTTTATTGTTTTAGGTTAAAAAAGCTGAATGTTAGCTTTACTTGCCAACTGATGCAACCCCCTTTTGACATGTACTAGAGTGAATGGATTTCTGTTTCCTACAACTGGGGAAAGAAAAAAAACCCTCTTATGAAATGTAGTCATGAATCAAACCTTTAAGAAATTGAACAAATAGCAGGGAAATCTCACTTTAACCGTATGAGGTCATTTCAGCTTCGGGTCAGGCAGAAACACTATGGAGATTTTGACTGTGAGCTGCCAGCAGGGGATCCGCACCCTTTGGCCCAGCAATCCCACCACTGGGACGCACAAGGATGTGCATCGAGGCATTATTTATAATGGGAGGAAATTGGAAACAGCTTCAATGTCTGGCAACACTGCCCTGTTGAGTAAACACCATGCAAACATTAGAGATTGTGTTTATGCAAAGATGTTTTAACAAGGGAACAGCTTATGTTTTAAGAAGGGAAAAAGCAGGACTGTATAAACAATTTGCTCACACAGTTATGTAACACACACACACACACACACACACACACACACACACACCACTTTTCAAGCCTGAATAAAATAGAAAAGGCTGAAAGGAAATACATCAAATTGTTAACTTCAGTAGTGATGTGGGATTGGGGAAGAGGTATCTTTGTCTTTCTAGTTTTCTGTATTTTCCAAATTGTGCTTAACCAACAACAAACTCTTTTAAATTTTATTTTCGAAAATTTTAACTTAGGTCATGAACATTTCCAAACAGCTACCGAAAGCAGAGAGACAATAAACTCACATGGGCCCATCACTCAGCTTCAAGAACTGTCAACATTTTGCTATTTCATCACCTTTCCCCTCTATTTGGAAATACTTTAAAAAAAAATACAAGTGATGGACATCATGTCCATTCTTAAATACCACAATGAACATCAAAGTAAAGGGGGGGGGCTGCATTTCCTTATATAACTCCAAAGCCTTATCACATCTAACAAAATTAACAAAATTTTAAATATCATCTCACAGCCAGTCCTGATTCAGGTTTCCCCCAACTGTCTCAAAAACATCTCTTTACAGTGGTTCTGTTTGAACTGAGATACAGACAAAGTACATTCACTGTTTTTTTTTTAATATTCTTATTTACAAACAAAAGTCATCCATATGTGTGTGTGTGTGTGTGTGTGTACACCGTTTTATGAATTTTAATCAATGCATAGAATTGTATGACCACCAGCACAAGCAGGGTTCATGGCAGCCCTGTCACTCCAAAAATTCCCTCAGGCTTTGTAATCAAGTGTGTTTGGTTTTTGTGTTTCTGTATTTTTTCTTTTTTTCTAATGGGAGGAAAAAAGCAGTATTCGGAGGTGGTTGAAGCCCTGAAGTTATCTAAGATTTCCAAGCACAGGGTTGGGTAGGAGACCTGGGCTCCAGTCCTGCTCTCTGGCTTGGGGGTCTTCCTCTCTTGGAGAGGCAGTTTCCTCATCTGTAAGGTGGGTGCTGTGAGGACCCAGTGAGTAAGGAAGGGTGCCCAGGAAGCTCTCAGTGATAGCAGTGCTTAGTCTGACCTGCCCTTCCTTCTTTATTCACAGCCCCCCAGGCTGAGCCATCTCCTTGTCCGGGCACCCGGCCTGCACAGAGCAGCCGTGCCCTCCTTATATCCTCTCCTCCCTCGCCCTCACAGCCAACATGACTCTACATTCTGTGGTTTCTACTTTCCGTGGGACTGGAATGCACCCCCTCCTCCGGCCCAGAGTCCACAGGGCCTGTCCCATCTGGGTGCTTGCCTGGGCTCCAGCCTTCCCTTGGGTCACCTGGGCCCCCTCAGCACCCTCCCCCCAGCTTCCTAAATGTCACCACACCCTCTGGTGTGTCCTTGGATATCACAGAGACCTGCCAAGTGCCTCCATTCCCTATACAAGATTATTTCCCATAATAATCAGGAAATGAAATAAACAATATTAATGGCCAGAAAAGAGATGCAAAGGCTGAACTGTTCTCGAACCTCATATATATATAATCATGCCAATAAAAAAGAATTTAAAAATAAATATTACAGTACAAAAAAGGCAAAAAAAGTAGCACTGCTATTTATTCAAAGTTTATTGAAAGATTCAAAGTTGGAACTTGGATCCTTTGGTTACAGTCTGATGTAATCAAACTGCATGTAAATAATTGTGAGTTTTTTTCTTCTTGAGGAGAGAGAGAGATTGGGAGGGAGGAAGAGAGACAGGGAGGGAGAGAGAAAGAGACACAGAGAGAAACCAAGAGAGAGCGTGCACGCAAGCAGGTTGCATTTCCAGTGGCTACAGGGAGTCTCAGCGCTGAGTCCCACCGTCCAGACATTGGGCCCTGAGCACTTGGGGGCCACGCTGCAAAGCGACCCCCGCCCCCCGTCAGTACTAAGGGCAAGGGTATCGCAGGAGCATTACTTCCCGCTGCCTGGATGGAATTCAGAAATCCCATCTCTCCTTCTCCCTTTACAAGACCCCCTCCGCCTACATCCCCGCCCCGGCCCCGAGCCCTGGCCCCGGCCCCGAGCCCCGGGCCCCGGCCCCGAGCCCTGGCCCCGGCCCGCTCGCTGCGCTTAGTAAGCTGAAGAAAGGAACTGAGGCGGCGGGGCAGGGTGTGCCCTGGAGATAAATTCAAATTTACACAAATTTGCAAGACTAAGAATTAGCATAAAGAACATTCATATACTTTTTACTCAGGTTCATTTCTTGTTAACATTTTTACCCTCTCTAACATTTGCTCTGGAGACTTCCTGGTGGTCCAGTGTTTAAGACTCCACGCTCCCAGTGCAGGGGGCATGGGTTCAATCTCTGGTCAGGGAACTAGATGCTGCAACTAAGACCCAGCACAGCCAAATAAATAAATAAACAAGTATTAAAAAAAAATTGGCTCTGTTATGTTTGTGGGGGGAAGGGGAGTTGTATAATTTGAAGCTAAGATATATACACATGGCCTTCTACTCCTAAATAGTTCAGTGTGCATTTTCTAAGAATATAGATATTCTTTTACATAACCACAGTACAATGACTAACGTTCATAAATTTAACATTAACATGCAAAAGCACATTATGTTGGGAGAGAGGGGCCTGAGGGCTGGAAATGTCTTGTTTCTTAAGCTGGGTGGTGGGAACACGGAGGTTCACTCCATTTTGTTCTCGTTTGTTTTGTTTCTTGAAGCTGTTTATTGACGTCGACGCGCATGCAAAACAGTACAGACCGTTTAAGTGTTCAGCAGGGTGAATTTCCGCCAGTTGACTGCGCCTCGGTCACCAGCTCCCAGACCAAGAAACCGTTTGGCTCCTTTCAGCGCATCTGCCCTCCCATCAGGGGTCACCCTCATTCTGACTTCTGACGGCATAGACTGTTTTTTCCTGTCCTGAATTTGATGTAAATAGGAGCAGAATATATATTATCTCGAGTATCTGGCTTTTTGCACTCAACGCAGTGTGAGACTCATTCTTATAATCGCGTGTAGTCAGAGGTGGTTCTCATTGCGGATCCCGCTGTGTGGCTGTACCCAGCTTATTTATCCGTTCTCCATCGGTGGCGAGGGAGTGAGCCAAGTGGAAAGAGTCCCCCAGGCAGAGGGAACGCCCAGTGAAAAGGTCCTGAGGTGAGAACATGTCTGGTGTTTCAGAGAAACAATAAGGAGATCCATGTGCCCGGAGAGGACTAAGCAGGGAGGAGAAGGTGGGGGCGAAACCAGAAGCAGATGGTGCGGAGTCATATGGGCTACAGAGGGGGCTCCAGCTTTTACTGGGAGTGAGATGGAACAGGGGAGGGACTGGATCTGACTTGGGTGTTCAGAGCCCCTCTAGCTGCTTGAGAAAGGGACTGGGGGGGGGGGCGGCGGGGGAGCCGGAAGCCTGGGGAGGTGGGTGGGACACGGGTCGTCGGAAGTGTTTACTCTCAGAATACAGTTTTTCTCTGTGTGATTAATCATATATTTTATTCACTCCAACCATCATACTGTGTGATTTTACTGTCGCCATGTTTTTCTATGCTTCCCCCCACCCTCATTAAGGCTTCTCTGAAGTGACTGCGTTTTTTGTTTGTTTTGTCTTGTGTTTTCTCACTCTTCCTTTTCCCTCCACTAATTTGGAATCTAGGCACCATTTCTATTCTTTCAGTAGTAATCCTTGACATTTTATCATGCACACTGTAAAAAACCAGAGCTGAAGTTTAATTAAAAGTTTAATCTTCAGACCAATCACTACCTGGATCATAGAGCACTTTCTCTCCCCAGTTCGATTTATATTGATATTGTTGTCCAGAATTTTAGATCTCAAAAAAAATTTTTTAACCTTTTTTTTTTTTTT
>NC_041230.1:11003975-11014312 GCF_002837175.3 Physeter macrocephalus
TAGCATAAAGAACATTCATATACTTTTTACTCAGGTTCATTTCTTGTTAACATTTTTACCCTCTCTAACATTTGCTCTGGAGACTTCCTGGTGGTCCAGTGTTTAAGACTCCACGCTCCCAGTGCAGGGGGCATGGGTTCAATCTCTGGTCAGGGAACTAGATGCTGCAACTAAGACCCAGCACAGCCAAATAAATAAATAAACAAGTATTAAAAAAAAATTGGCTCTGTTATGTTTGTGGGGGGAAGGGGAGTTGTATAATTTGAAGCTAAGATACATACACATGGCCTTCTACTCCTAAATAGTTCAGTGTGCATTTTCTAAGAATATAGATATTCTTTTACATAACCACAGTACAATGACTAACGTTCATAAATTTAACATTAACATGCAAAAGTTTCTTACTCTACTATTTGTATTCCAGTTTTGTCATTGACCCAATAATGTTCTAATTTATAGCGTAACTTTTCCTCCAATACAGGACAAGAGGATATATTGTACAACAGAGGGAATACAGCCTATATTTTATAATAACTATAAATGGAGTAGAGCCTTTTAAAATTGTGAATCACTATATTGTACCTCTGTAACATATAATATTGTACATAACTATACTTCGCTTAAAAAATACAGGACAGGACATCTTTTATAGGTAGAGTTGACAGAATTGCTGATAGATTTGATGTAGGAGGTAAAGGAAAATGTCAACTTCCTGAAACATTTTGGGGATTCACTGGACCCAGAGGCACAGATGATATACGTCAGGAACAGTCTCTCTGTTCATCTCCCAGCCCTGTTTTCCCTTGTGTTGGCTTCACTTTCAGACTCGCTCTTCCCTCAGGGGAGCCCCCGGTGTTCCAGGCCTAAGCCCTTCCAGCAAGGCGAGCCTACGAGGGCCCTCCCCAACAACCCCGCAATGCTTCCAGGACTGACTCTCATTGGTCCGACTTCAGGGACACGCCCAATCCTGAACCAACTGCAAAGGCCAAGGGGAGGGATTCACTCATTGGCCAGGCCTGGAGTCTTCCGGTGGGCTCAGCCTTGTGGACTCCGAGGGAAGAAGGCAGTACTCCCAAAGAGAGAGAATGAATGCTGGGCATACAAAGCAACACCCAGTAAGGACCTGCATTCCTCATTCCTGGGGGCAGTGGTTCTCAAATCCTGGCCCCCAGATCAGCAGCAGCTCTTGGGAATTTATTTGAAATACAAAGTCTAGGTCCCTACTCCAGACTTACTGGGAGTGGAGCCCAGCAATCTGCCTTTTAACAAGCCCTCCAGGTGATTCTGGTGCCCTTGTTTTAGGATAAAAGCTGAGTCGCTACCACAAAGACACTTCAAAATATGATGACTTAAGTAAAAAAGTTTATTCTCACATAATACTCTCTCACATAATACCCACAGGTGAAATGATCCAGGCTGGCAACGTGGTGATCCAGGGACCCAGGTTCTTTCCACTCTAACACACAGCTGTTTGATGCAATCCCAAACCATCATATTACTTCGCTCCTTGATTATTTTTGAACTGTTCAGAAAATGAACTCCGGAGACAAATTGCCTAGGTTCAGTCCAGGCTCTGACACTTAGTAGTTGTGTGATCTTGGGTGAGTAGTTTTCTTTTTTTCTTTCTTTTTTTTTTTTTTTTTTTTTTTGCGGCACGCGGGCCTCGCACTGCTGTGGCCTCTCCCATTGCGGAGCACAGGCTCCGGACGCGCAGGCTCAGCGGCCATGGCTCACGGGCCCAGCCGCTCCGCGGCATGTGGGATCTTCCCGGACCTGGGCACGAACCCGCGTCCCCTGCATCGGCAGGCGGACTCTCAACCACTGCGTCACCAGGGAAGCCCAAGGGTGAGTAGTTTTCTTACCTCTCCGTGCTTCAAATGAGGAAAATGCAAATGTAACATAACCCATTTCATAGGGCTGATGTGAGGATTAAATGAGGTGATATGTATAAAGCAGCACAGTGCCTGGCACATAGGATGCACTATTTATGTATTAGCTATGATGACCGGAGGTCGGTGCTCGCTGATGACTGTATAAGCATCAACCACTAGGGGGCGCGGGCGGCTTGGGACGCGCTTGCTCAGTGACCGTCAGGGGGCGCTGCGGCGCTTGTCTGGCGAGCGTGGTGACAGTCTGCACTATTTCCCACTGGACATTCCAGAGGAGAACGCGCTGGTCCCGGCACGTGCCAAGGACCCCACAGCGCCGGGGCTAGAGGTTAGTGAGGAAGATGTAGGCAGGAAAAAGCTAGCTCTTTGGCACACCCTCCAGTCCCGGCGCGGGGTGAGAGGGAAGTTTGGGGCTCTCAAAACCCCACCCCACACCCAGGATACTGAAATTCCAACTCAAAGTTTTCCAGCACTGTTGGCTATCCCAGTCTTCATTCCTGGGACATTTATACAGCAAGGTGGTTGTGGAGGGTAATGGAGTAACTACCGGCAGCCCAGGCACAGGCGCTTGAGGGAATGGGAGTATTTGGGAATTGCCTACAACGTCCGTGTGCTTTTCTTCTGTGAATGTCCAGAGCTTTCAACAGATTCTCAAAGGGATCTTTGAACAGAGACTGTTCAGAACTCTATCTCTTCTCTTCCTCCAGGAAGCCTTCCCTGATGTTCTCTCACCCTGGCTCAGGTGCCTCCTCTGGAAACCCACAGCCTCTGATCTTCCCTATCCCAGCCCCGACCCCTCTCCTGTGCCTCTCCCATCCCAGCACAAATGGTAATGTCTGGCAATGCATCTTTGTCCCTCACTGGAGCTCCATGAAGGCAGGGACCAGGGATTTCTTGGGCACTAAAAATGTCAGCAGCATTGTCCAACACAAGGGATGACATACAAAAGAAAGAGGAGGGGGCATTTAAAGGATATTTGCCTTCCTCACCTGTAGGCCTTTGCTGATGCTGTTCCCTCCACCTGGAGCACCCTCCTCCACTGCTTCGTCTGGCTCATCTCCCCATATTGTTCAGGTCTCAGCTCAGACATCTTCTCCGAGAGCCCTCCGTAGCTCCTACCTCTTAAGGCTGGGCTGAAGTTTGTGTTCTCAACACTTGCTTATTACAGAGCGGATATTATATAGAAAATATTTGTTGAATGAATGAATGACAGGTCAGTGTTTGGGCCAGGGTCCCTGTATTAGCTGAAGGGTCACTTCTTGACTTCCTTTGTGGAGTTTCTTTTTCTTTATAACCACTTCATTGAGCTACAATTCACCTACCATACAACTCACCCATTTATTACTATTTTTTTAATTGGGGTATAGTTGTTTTACAATGTTGTGTTAGTTTCTACTGTACAGCAAAGTGGAGTTCCCTGTGCTATACAGCAGGTTCTTATTAGTTATCTATTTTATACATATTAGTGTATACATGTCAATCCCGGTCTCCCAATGCATCCCACCACCACCCCCCCTTTCCCCCCTTGGTGTCCATACATTTGTTCTCTACAATTCACCCATTTAAAGTGTACAGTTCAGTGGGTTTTAGTACAAAGTTGTGCAACCATCTTCCCTTTGTGGAGCTTTGAGCCTCTCACAGTCTGACACCCCTCCCTGCCAAGTTCCCTGTGCTAAGTGTTTCTCAAGTGTTCCATTGAAGGCGAAAGAGTCTGGTCCCCAGGTGAGGAAGATCAGGTGAAGAACAAGATCTAGCCATCTGCCCTCACCATCTGACCAACCACAGAGCTTGGCATTTCCAGGAAGGCCTCGGGTTATGATAACCATCACTGAGCACTTGCCAGATGCCAGGGGAAGTTCAAAGCACTTGACATACAGAATGATTCATGTAATCGCCACCAGCACTCCTGTAGAGTAGACACTATTGGTATGATCCTCCATGTGGCACCAGTGGGAAATCGACCCTTCCTGAAGCTCATGAAGGGTCAGGTCAAGAAGGAGCCCCTGTTCCCCATTTATACAACTTGAGCTGAACCTGGAAGATTAAAATTGATATCTCATGGACCAGACCCACAGGGTGGTTATAAAAAATATTATTATTTAAAATGGGGACATTTCCCTCTCTGTTCCATCCACTCCTTAAGCAGAATGTCCCTGGTTGCGTATCCTCACCTTTGTACTTTGATTTTCTTATCCTGCACCTGCTTCCCTCTAGCATCACTCACCTGGTCCCTGAAGCATTTGAGTGTGAGAACCTAACGCTAACAGGTGGGCGAAGAATGACTCAGGTACAGTCTTTTGTATTGGTTTTTTTTTTCCAGTGCCAATGGGATCCCCCACTCCTGACCGTCCCCTGTCCTCTGAGCCTATGCTCATCCAGGCTTTTTGTTCTTTTTGGGAGGAGGAGACCTTTGGACTACCCGCATGGTCAGGAAGAAGGCAGCAGCCACTGGGGAGGAGGTCCGTGCTGGGCTCTTTACCGTCACACACACAGCTCATCCCCACCTGCACATGTCCTTGCACAGGCCACCCACCAGGACTGCCACTCCCTGCTCTGCCACAGCCAAATCCCAGCTGGAGGCCCAGGTCTGGATGCACCCCTCCAGTGACTCCTGCTCCCACCTCCTCCCCATGGCCCACTTGTACCAGAAAAGCTCTAAACTTCTTTGGGGGGAATTCCCTCGTGGCCCCGTGGTTAAGACTCTGCGCTCCCAATGCAGGGGGCCCAGGTTCGATCCCTAGTCAGGGAACTAGATCCCACATGCATGCTGCAGCTAAGAGTTTGCATGCCACAACTAAGGAGCCAGCGAGCTGCAATTAAGGAGCCCGCCTGCCTCAACTAAGACCCGGTGCAACCAAATAAATAAATTAATTAACAGTAATAAATAAATAAACTTATTTGGGAAACAGAGGAAATCTGGTGTTCCCTGAGCAAAGAGGGAGCGCCCTGAGCAGGGGCTGAGGCTACCCCATCCCACCCCTTCCTGGGGCCTCACACAGGGGGAAGTGGGGGCTACAGACAGGATCTACTGAGAGGGTCAGGAGTATTAAAAATCCAGAGGTAAGACCTCTCTCGAGATCAGAGAGAGAATGAACAGGGAGATAGGGAAAGAGAAAGACACAGCAACAGAGACCAAAAGACAAAGACACGGAGAATTAGGCAGAGAAAACAAGCAGAAATAGACAAGAGATAGACCAAGTGACAGAGGCACGGGAATGAAGAGGTAGGGACGGCGAGAGGATGTAATTTAGTAGCTCAAAGAACAAACTCTAGAGCCAAAGTTTGAGAAACATTAGGCAGACAGAGACAGAGGATACAAAATAGGTGTTTTTTAATTGAACATTTTTATAAAAAGGAGCGGGAATATGAAGGGGACCATGGGCTAAGCCCGGGCCCGCGGCGTCTGTAGTAAGGGTACTCCTCCTCCCCGTCTGTCCCACCGACCGTCCTCTCCTCCGGGTCTGGCATCCCTGTGCGCATGCGCGAAAGCAGGAGGGAGGGTGTGTGCAGCAGGGACCCCGAGTGCGCAGGCGCGGAGTGGGCGGTCCAGGGACGCTGGGGCTCAGGCCCGGGGCCTGGCGGGCGTGCAGTGGTGCGGCTCGTGCGAGGGTGCGAATCCTGGGCGGCAGATGCAGCGGAACGAGCCATCCGTGTTGACGCAGCGCGCGTTGATGCAGAGCTGGGCGGCCGCCTCGGCCTCGTCACACTCGTTGATGTCTGGGGATGGGGGGGATACCAGGAGCGCTGTTCAGAGCTGGGGACCCAGGAGCCCACGTCCCTGGCCCCTGAGGCTCCTGGTGCAGAGGGGTGTGGATGCTGAGCCTCCTGCTGGAGTGGAATCCAGCCACTATCACCTGTTGGCTGTGTGAGCCTGGGCAGGTAACTTAACCTCTCTGTGCCTCAGCTTTGTGTTCTGTGAGATGAGTGTGGTAGCCCCTAGGACACTAGGTTTTTGTTAGAAAAACAATACTAATGGTGATATCAACAACAATAAGTGCTTACTCTGTGCCAGACATTGTTTTAAGTATATTACATGTATTAACTTTATCCTCCCAATAACCCTGTGAGGTAGGTAATGTGCAAACTTAGGCCTAGCATGGGGAAGCCCCTTACCCCATGTCACACAAAAAGCCCACACTCTGCCCAGGGGGGTTCGCAGACCAGCTCACAAAGACCCTGAGTGCCCAGCCACCTGCTATTTCTTGGCTGTGAGACTTTGAGGAACTCAGTTCTCTTCTCTGAGCTTTACACATAGGCCTCACTGTCATTGTAAATCGATGTTCACGACTCTATGAAATGGGTTCTACGACTATACTCATTTTTCAGGTAAGAAAACCTGAGCAAGGGACAGTGACCTGCCCGGGATCACACAGCAAGCTGCTGGACTGAGCCTGAGGTCTATCCAACTCCCCCAGAGTCCCTGATTGTAAACACTCTGCTTTACTACTGTCTAAACTAGGCAGACATAATTCCTATTCGATGGGAAGACTGAAAGCTCTTCAAAGAGGTCAAGCAAACTGCCCAAGGTAGCCCTGGGAGTTCTTAGAAATCACGCCTGCAGGATCCTATCCTTCCATCCTGCTTCAAGCTCAGCCACAGTGCTGTGGTCAAGCTCCACTTTCCTCCCAGCCTGACCTGTCCTTCAGGCAAGCCCCATCCCTGAGCAAAAATTACTTTCTGCTCCCCACCGGGGCTGGCCGGTCTCCTTGACGTCTCTGATTACCCACCCCTAGTAAAGGCTTCCACCCTCTCTTGTACCCCACCTCCGTGCTGGCCCGGGCCCACCCCTCACCGACGCAGGCCATGCGGGTCATGTCCAGGCGGTAGCCGTCGAAGCAGTCGCAGGTGAAGCCCTCGGGGACACGCACACATCGGCCGTGGGCGCAGCCGTCCAGGATCCCGCACTCCTCCGCCTCCAGCCCTTCGTAGGGCCCAGCCTGGGCGCCTGCGGAGAGTGCGGGGACTCCGGGGTTCGGGTGGGGCCGCGCCCCAGGTTCGGTGGGTCCCCTTCTAAAACTGCCCATCCCGCTCCAGGACTCTGGGGGGCGCTGTGAGGCCAGGATGTTTACGTCGCTCTGCTCTCTCTAGCTTTCCTTCTGTCCTCGTCGCTTTCTAGGTAGGTCTACAGGGATGTCTCTGTTCCTCTTCATCCCTGCTCTCTGTCGCTGTCTCCGACAGTATCTCTGTTTTCCCATCTCTCTGAGCCTGTCTCTCCCACGGCTTCTCTTCGTTTCTGTCTCTGTCTCTCCTCCTCCCCCTCCTTTCCTCCCTTCCCCATCTCCATCTCTCTGCACACCTGGCTTCTCATCTCAGTCCCCATCACTCGGGCCGCAGAACTCACCAGCATAGCTTCCACCTTCAGGCGACTCCTCAGGCTCTGGGACGGAGCCACGGGTGTCGCGGGACCGATAGCGCCAGCGGGAGCCCGGGCCGGGTGGAGCAGGAGCCTCGGATTCACCGTAGGGGCCACCATCGTCCTCAAAGTCCGGCATGTCGAAGGGTGGCGTCCCGTAGGGGGCCTCCCGGCGCGCGAAGGGCCCGGGTGGAGGTGGGTAGGGGTCATAGGGTAGGACGGGTGGCAGGTACAACTCAGGCCCGTACGGAAGGCCCTGGTAAGGTGAACTTAGGTCTGGGCCATACTCGTAGGGGAGTCCAAAGCCACCTGGCCGCGGGGGTCCATATGCGGGGGGGCGCAGCACATTGCACAGGGCCTCAAAGTCATCTGCGAACAGGAGCCAAGCCTAACAATCAGCCCTGGCTTCCTCGGCACCCATCATTCACGTCCCCCCTCGGGGAGAAGAAGCCCGAAGGAGAGGGTGGGGAGGGCCGTGGGCTGAGGCATTAGAGGGGCTTCAAAGGAGGAGACTGGGATTGCAGGCTTGGGATCAGGGGTTCTGGAGCCAGCCAGGATTTCCAGGGCACTGGGAAAAGGAGTACTGAGGACTGCAGCTAGAAATCAGGGTCCAAGTTCTGGAATTTGGGGGCCCAGGAGATCTGGGGCTAGGAGCCTACAAAAATGGGATGGACGTGTTTTAGGGACCAGGACTGGGAAGTACCAGGGGCCTGGCGGGTCAGGATGCATGGGAGGGGATCTGAACCAGGGGACCTGGAAGTCAGAGGAGCAAGGGCCTAGGACCGGCACTGGTTTCCCAAGGGCTGAGAATTGGGAGACTCAGGGCTTTTTAGAGCCAAGGCATGGAGATCTCTGGAGCTGTGTGTTGGCTTCTTAGGAACCTGGATGTGGGTATCCAAGCCACTGGGACTTGGAGGTTTGCGAGCTATGACCAGAGTCTGTGAGCCAGGATGGCAGGATCTGAGCAACTGGTATTGGAGGTCTAAAGGTCCAGGATTTGGGGGAGGGGTCTCATGGGCTGTCTTGGGCTTCTAGAGACCAGGAGTTGAAGGTCTGAGAGATCAGACCTTAGGACCTTTTGGGCCTGCAACTATGAGACCTGCTGAGTCAGGCCTTGGGGTTTCTGTGGTTGAGGCTTGGAGGTCTTTGGGTTATGACTTGGGGTCTAAGATTTAGGAATGCACTGGGACATAGGGGTCTGAGGGACCAAGTTTTGGGAGACCTTGGGGTCTAAGACTAGGAGTCTGAGGACCTGGATTTGGAGCCTGAGGGGCAGAGTCTCGGAGTGTGGCCCAGGCAGGTGGCAGTACCTGAGTCCTGCGCTGGGCAGAGGGCACAGTCCATGCCCCAGGCTTCGCCATAGAGGCAGCAGCACTCTGTGTAGGTGGCCTGGCGATCCAGCCGAGGGCGACTGCACACGAGGTCAGCCCCCACTTCCTGCCAGCACACTCCCAGATTGTCGTCTGAGGGTAGAGACAGCATGCATCAAGGTGGGAAGACACTCAATTCCTCCCAAATGCTCAATCTCCTCCCTACTGGAGCAGCCCAGCCATCCTCTGCCTGTCACCAAATCCTTCTCAGCAGCTGTGATCTGACTCCCAGAAGTCCTCTGAGGTAGCTCCAGATGAGTATGGGGCTTGGTCTGGCACAAGGCTATCATATAGGAGGGTGATAGGGTCTGAGAGGAGGATTCTATCCAAGACTGGCTGCTGCAGGGCTCTGTGACCCCAGGGCAGTTGCTTTTCCCCTCTGAGCATTGTTGAATAAAGTCTCAGGATGTGGGAGGACGTTGTAGGAAAAGGAATTGGGAGAAGAGACTTTGGGTCAGTGGGCAAAAAGAGAGAGAGGACCCAAAGAAATAAACACAAACACATCGAAAGAGTCAGAGACTCAAAGAAACACAGGAAAGCAAAGATGCAGAGAGAAACAGACCTAAAAGCAAAGACAGAGGCAGAGAGTGTCAGAAATTCAGAGAAAGGCCTAAAGACAGAAACCCACAGGGGGGTGCAAAGAGACAGAGACCCACAGGGAAATAACAGAAAGCACACTTTTAGCACTTAGTAAGACCAGGTCCCATTCTGTTCTTAAAAATAAAATTCCTCAGAGCCACCCTATAAAGTAGGGGCTATTGCCAATCCATCCAGTGTGCAGAAAGGAAGTTGGGGTCCAAGAGGCGATAAGGAACGTGCACGTGTACACAGGGCCAGTTGAGTGGCAGGGAGCCTCCTCTACGACCTTCGCCTTTAACCAGGCCCGCTGGCCTCTTGTTCCGAGAGTCAAACACCGAGACCGGAAGCTAAATGGGGCGTGAAGGGGCGTGGCCCGGGTGCGGGCGGGGGCTGAGTGGGGGTAATGAGGGGCTGGACTGCGTGGGAGAGACCGGGGCGGGGCTAACCGGCGGGGCGGGGCGGGGGGAGGGGTTACCGAGGCTCTGGCTCTCGTTGGAGACGCAGCGGCGCCCCGAGCCGTCCAGCACAAGTGGGGGCTCGCACGTGCAGTGATAAGAGCCTATGGTATTGACGCAGCGGCCGCCCTCACAGGCTGGCTCCTCGTCCGCGCACTCGTCGTTATCTATGGAGGCATGGAGGAAGTGATCAAGAAGCAGCCCTCTCCCCTTTCCCATTTCCCCGATGCATTGACGGTGGGATAGACGGAGTCTAGACTCCAGGAAGGACTTCCTGCTGGTGGTGGCCACATTCCAGAGAGGAGCTGGGGTGGCCAAGGGTTGGGGAGAGTCCCAGGCGGGGGTGTGAGTGCCGGTGGAGGTGGGGTTCCTACCGATGCACTCCAGGCGCTGGGCATGATAGTAGTAGCCATTGCTGCAATAACATGAGTAGCCTGGGGCCGTGTTCACGCACACGCCGCTCTTGCACACCTGGTCTCGGAAGAGCTGGCACTCGTCCACGTCTGCGGGAAGGATGGTCAGAGGCACACCCCCCCATCAAGAGAGACGGGGGGGATGGGGGGGAGGCAGGCCAGGTTGTGGGGTGGGCTGGATTGGGGGGGGTGTAGCTGCGGGGCGTGATCAGGGAAGAGAAAGACAGAGATGGCAAGAGAGACCCAGGGGGGGAGATACAGGGGATGGGGGTGGGAGG
>NC_041230.1:11014359-11017926 GCF_002837175.3 Physeter macrocephalus
GGCGGGATTGGGGGGGGTGTAGCTGCGGGGCGTGATCAGGGAAGAGAAAGACAGAGATGGCAAGAGAGACCCAGTGGGAGAGATACAGGAGATGCGGGTGGGAGGGGGAGAGACAGAGATAAAGAAAACAGAGACAGGGTGAGACAGAGCTGGGCCTGGGGGCTGAGGGTGGGCGGGCCTTACCTCTCCGGAGGCTCGGGTCTCCGCTGGGCGCCAGGTAGCCCCGGCCGTGGGGACACAATGACTGGTACTCAGCTGCACACAGAGACGAGGCTGAGCCCAGACACCCGTGCCCCAGCCCCTGCCTTGGGCCTGCCTGTGCCCACTTGCCTCAGTGCCCACCCTTCACTGCCCAAGTCTTCAGCCCCTGTGCCTGTTTGTATCCACCTCTCAGACTCCCGCCCACCTCGCTGGCAGCTCACTCTTGCCCATGCAATACCAGCACCTCAGTCCCTTGTCCAAATGTGTCCCTTTGTCCCAGTCCCACTCCACCTATTGCTACCCAAACCCTCGGCCCTGTGTCCACCCAGCGGCCCATGCCCACCTGTCTCGGTGCTTGGGCACTGCTGGATGCGGCAGCCGCTGCCCCAGCCCTCACCCACAGTGCAGCAGCACTCCTGCCACGTCACGTTCCGAGCCAGGATGTTGTCACATGCATCCGGAGCTGCCGTGTCAAAGTAGCACTCCCGGCGCCCGCTGCCCACAGGGCCCTGCCTAGGTGGGCTGGGCCGGCGGGACGGGGGTGGTGGGAGCCTGGCTGGCAGACTGGGGCTGGCGGGTACGTGGGGCTGGGGGCCCGGGAACGTGCCTGAGGAGACAGTGTGGGCTGAGCCTCCAGCCCCTATGTTATGGATGGGGAAACTGAGGCCCCCATGTGGCAGAACCGACTCCACACCTCTCAGCCTCTGTCATCATCTCTCTCCCATTCTCACCTCCTCTAATTTCTGTACCTCTTGTCTCCCCATCTCACGCTCCCAAGCATCCGGCCCATCATCCAAGCTGCAGTTCAGGTAGAAGAGGGGATTTCCCTGGCCTCCTGGAGGCCTCCCTGGGGCCTCACATCCAACGTGTCCCAATCTGGTCTCAGAATCTTCATACCCAAATCTAGACCTAGGCCTGGACACCTCTCCCTGACCCAGGCAGCCCCACAGCCTGTCCACTTTGGCCTCTGAGCCCCTCTCCCACCTGCCCTCTCCTCCCCTCCCATGGCCCTTGCCTTGGTCCAGCCCTGTCCTCTCTGCTCAGGTCCCAGCCCCACTCCAATCCACCTTCACATGGCAGCCAGAGGAAGTTCCAAAATCTGATCATACCCCTCTCCCGCTCAAAACCTTTCCATGGTGCCAGAGTGCCCTCAAGAAAAGTTCAACCTCCTGACCACGGCAATAAGTCAGTGTGGTCTGGCGTCTGACTCCTTCTGCAGCCTCACTTCTCCCCACCCCTTCCCTTGCTCTGTAGAGCATGTCACCCTGAACTTCTTTCAGCCCCTCAAACATGTCAGGTCCTCTCTTGCCTTGCCAGGCCTTTGCCCTTGCTGTATCCTCTGCCCAGAATGCCCTCCCTCATCCACTTGGCTTAGCTTATTTCTACTCATCCTACTACTCTCAGTTCAGACATCCCCTCCTACAGGAAGCCCTCCCTAACTCTCCTTCAAGGCTGGGGAGGCACCTCCTCTGTATTCCCACCACGCCCTAGCCCTTCCCATCATAGGCTTGTTTGCTCTGGCCTGTGCCTCGTCCATCCCAGTCCTGATTCCCCTGGGTTGTTACCATCAGGTTATATTGCTATCTGCCCCCACTGGATTGTGAGCCCCTTGAAGACAGGGTGGTCTCTCCTGGTCACTACTGTATCCTCAGGGCCCAGAAAAGGGCCTAAACTCAGTGAACATCTGTTGAATGAAGGAATCTGGTAAAGTCAGAACCAGGATCTACTTCTCCTGACACTGAGTCCCACACCCAGGTTAACTCATGTGTTCTGTTCTGAAGGTTTTTGTTGTTTAAAACAACAGCATCTAACTGATGGCAGCTGTCCACGTCAGGAATGGTTAGATCCCATTATTTTTCTGCGGGGCCCGGCAGCCGTCAGTTAAGTAGACATTGATCTCAGTCTCACCAGCAGACGTCCGAGGGGGAACACAGCGCCCAGTCATGGGGTCAAACTCCTCAGGGCTGTTGGGGCAGACACAGAGGAAGGAGCCTTCCACATTCTCACACAGGGCAGCTCCACACACACCCTGTAGCGTTTCACATTCATTCACATCTGTGAACAGGAGACAACAGGGAAGAGGGAGTCAATGGTTGTAAACTTCTGGAATTCCATAAGTCTAAAAGTCTGGGCTTTGAGTATGAGTATTTTAATGGCCCAGATCCCATCATCTGCTTATCTTTTGGTGACAAACCCTGAATTTCCCTTGGGAGCTCTCTGCTCCTCCAACCTATGTTTTGAGCAGGCCAAACAGATTGCTGCATTTCTCTGATTCAGAGACAGGCAGTGACCAAGCTGGGCCAATCAAAACCAGTCCTGGGACTCATTCTAGAAATATGGAGAAAGAGCCTCCCTCTGTAGCCAGGGATGTCAAGCTAAGGATGTCAACCAGAGGTGCTAGGGCCACTTTTGTCATTGTGAAAAGAGAATCTGCCTGAAAATAAACGCATTAGAGGATAGCAGAGCTGGGAGACAGCTAGCCTTGTTACAATTCCTGGATCCACATATGCCTGAAGTTCAAGTATTTCCCAGGACTTCAGTTTAATGCCCTTTAAACAAATGAAGCCTCTTGTGTTTGCATTTGTCAAAACTAAGTGAATGTATAATTAAGACTCATGCATTGCACTGTATGTAAATGGAACCTCAAATAAAAATATCTATAAACACAAATTGAACTCTGGTTAATGACATGCATTATGCACAGGAGAATTTAGAGGGAAGTATATGGAAGCCTGCAATTTAATTTTAAAATTCTATCCAAAAAATTTTGTGGATTAATAGAAAGATGTGTGAGGAAACAAGCGTAACCAAATGATAATGATAGAATATAGATCATGGGTATGCTGATGTTCATTCTACAGGCCTTTTAACTTTCTGTATGTTTAGAAAATTTCCTTGGGATTTCCCTGGCGGTCCGTGGGATTTCCACGGCGCTTTTACTGCCGTGGCCCGGGTTCAATCCCTGGTCGGGAACTAAGATCCCACAAGCCGCAGGGCATGGCAAAAAAAAAAAAAAAAAAAAAAAAAAAAAAAAAAAATCCTCCTAAAATGTTGGGAAAAAAAAAGATCCCACAAGCAGCAGGGCATGGCAAAAAAAAAAAAAAAAAAAAAAAAAAAAAAAAATCCTCCTAAAATGTTGGGAAAAAAATAAAGGATGTTTATGTACACTTAAGATTAGTGCAGTTTTGGAACTTCCCCGGCAGTCCAGCGGTTAAGACTCTGCGCTTCCACCGCAGGGGGTGCGGGTTTGGTCCCTGGTCAGGAACTAAGATGCCGCATGCCAGGCAGTGCGGCCAAAAAAAAAAAAAAATTAGTGCACTTTTACTACTTTATGCATGCATTTTTGTGTGTGTGTGTGTGTGTGTG